>NC_133373.1:39012863-39124515 GCF_049309525.1 Garra rufa
ACTTGATCGCTGTAGCATCCTCTTCAACACGTCACGTATTCCACGACAATGAAAGTCCATTACCAAGCAGAATAAACCCACATGAGCTGTATGATACTGTCCTTTCGGCTGAACGCATGCAGCGCAGCGGGACGCCCGGCTGTTGAGTCTTTTAAAGCGCGGGGCGACGTGGGAACGCCCTCCTCGTCCTCTCAGTTACCCGAAACACACACGGCCTGCCAAAAAGGCAACGCATCACTCATGTGTCTCAGCGGCCAGCCAAGCGTTTCTAAAAATACACCCCACTAAAACCCAGTGACTCACACAGTGACCCGACGGGTGAACCTGTCCAGCTGACACTGACGGACCAGAGACAACCAACACAGACCGCAAACACACTAACTGTGGACAGGAAACAGAGAGAAAACTGTCTGAATTTAAAAGATTAGTTCACTTCCTGAACAAAAATGTAAAGATAATGTAGTCACCCTCTTGTCATCCAAGATGTTCATGTCTTTCTTTCTTCAGTCGTAAAGAAATTATGTTTTTTAAGGAACACATTTCAGGAGTGTTCTCCATATAATGGACTTCTATGGTGCCCTGAGTTTGAACTTCCAAAATACAGTTTAAATGCAGCTTCAAAGACTCTAAACGATCTCAGCTGAGGAAGAAGAGTCTTATCTAGCCAAACAATTGGTTATTTTCTAAAAACATTTTTACATTTATATACTTTTTAACCTCAAACACTTGTCTTGTCTAGCTCTGCGTGTATTCTGGTTCAAGACAGTTAGGGTATGTCGAAAAACTCCCATCTCATTTTCTCCTCCAACTTCCAAATCGTCCTCCATCACTGTTTTACTTTTTTGTTGGGTGTTTGTTCTTTGCACGTTCACTTTGTAAACACTGGGTCTGTCCTTCTGCAGTGATGTAGGACGATTATGAAGTTGGAGGAGAAAATGAGATGGGAGTTTTTTGACATACCCTAACTGTCTTGAACAGGAATACACAGTTCACGCAGAGCTAGACGAGCGTTTGAGGTTGAAAAAGGATATAAATTATAATAAAAAATAAAATAAAAAAATGTTATCACTAGATAAGACTCTTCTTCCTCGGCTGGGATCATTTAGAGCTCTTTGAAGCTGCATTTAAACTGCATTTTGGAAGTTCAAACTCAGGGCACCATAGAAGTCCACTATATGGAGAACACTCCTGAAATGTGTTCCTCAAAAAACATAATTTGTTTACGACTGAAGAAAGAAAGACATGAACATCTTGGATGACAAGAGGGTGAGTACATTATCTGTAAATTTGTGTTCTGGAAGTGAACTACTCCTTTAAGACGAGTGAAACGGAGGCCAGCTAGTAGGTGCTGTGCAGGTAAACCTCACTCCCCGATCTCAAGAGACGGACTAGCGACTGACGCTAGAGGTTGCAGCCTTTTAACCTCCTTGTTAGTGCGTCCGCCTCTCGTGCCGGTGACCCGGGTTCGAGACCCACTCGGAGCGGGTGCGGTAGGACCCGGGTGTGAGGGGTAACACGAGGAAAACTAAGAAAAAAGATCTGACTGGGGGATTAAAACTCTAGAGATCTGGCAACCACAACCATGAGCTAGTGATGGCTCGTTACCAATGCAAGATAATGCAAACACCCAATTAAGATAATAACCAATGGGCAAATATCATGGACAATTCTGATGAATAAAGTAATGCGTTACAATACTGAGTTACTAACTAAAAAAGTAACTAATTGTGTTACTTAGTTACTTTTTATGGAAAGTAATGCGTTGCGTTACTTTTGCGTTACTTTTTAAATCTGGGCAGGGCTTGCTTGTTAGTTTTTAATATAAAAAGTTGTATTTTTGTCAAATGTAAAAGCCTTTTTACACCAAAAGCCTCAGGTTTAGAGAAAAATAAATTGAGGTCTGTACAGTAGACCACAGAAGAACAAATGTCAACTCTTTAGCAATAAAAAAAAAACAAATGTTAGACTATCTCGAGTAATTTGTGCTTATTAGTATGGATGAATTGGATCATCGATGGTCGGCAGCAAGGACATCAGTTAATAAAATGGGATTAAATGCATAAAGGATATTTGTATTATTGAGCATATTTAATTATTGCAGTTTGAATTTCAGTTTGTAATCATTTTGAGAAATACTGTATCTTTTTGTTAAGTGAGTGAGATTATTTTTTTGCATGTTCTCATTTATTCTAGAGCTAAATTAACATCTTACTCACAATTTCTCTCAACATGAGGACAGGAGAGCTTTTAATCAATAAATGAGGGGAAAAGTAACTCAGATATTTTCTTGTCAATTAAAAAGTAATGCATTACTTCACTAGTTACTTGGAAAAAGTAATATTATTACGTAACTTGCGTTACTTGTAATGCGTTTCCCCCAACACTGATTACAGGTGAACAGGGTACAAAACTGAACCAATAGATATCACCACACTCCCCCAAATGACTGAGTTTTCTGAAATGTTCTGTTTAAATATGCAAATGAGGCATTCTCTAATTAAATATGCACTTATTTGCATACATTTCCAAAAGATCAATGTGAACACAGGATCATAATTCACGTGTGATTCTGTTGTCATATTAGAGTTGAAGGTTGTTCCAGATGGGGTTTTGGATTCTCTTTTTATCACTCCATAAATCAGAAAATACTGTCAACAGCCAGAAAAACACATTTTCACCATGTTTTAAGGAGTAAAGTGTTCTATAAATCAGTGTGAATGAAATATGAACAAACCTTCAGAATACAGAGAGGAATAAAACTGTGAAGTTTGGTGTTTGTAAGAGAAAGTCTGAAGAAAGACTGAAATCTACAGACGCAAATATATAAGTGCAATAAAATAAACACTTAAATGTATACTTTGGATGCTTTCTTTCCACTGGTCTAAATGAAGACAAGATACGGAAGCAAAACAGACCACAATATCTGACCAGTGCATGAACTGTGTTCGCCTGTAGGGTCTGAACTTAAAACACTTCTGGTGTCATTTAACTCCATATGAACTCAGTTTTAAATGCAGTTAGAGAATCTTACATGCTGACAGTATCAGAACAAAAACTCTAGTATTTTAGCTACATCTACACTCTTAAAAATAAAGGTGCTTTAAAAGGTTCTTCAAAGCGAAGCCATAGAACAACCATTTTTAGTTCCAAAAAGAACCATTAAGTCCAAGGTTCTTTAAAGAACCACCTCTTTCTTACCTTTTTATAATCTGAAGAACCTTCTTTCGCCACAAAGAACCTTTTGTGAAACAGAAAGGTTCTTCAGATGTTAAAGGTTCTTTATGGAAGCATTTAGACAAAAAAGGTTCTTCTATGTCAGCGTGAAGCACCTTTATTATTAAGAGTGTACACACATCCTGGTCATACTTGACTAAAATAAGAAATGGCATGTTTATTATCTCATCACATGCAGCAGAGATGTTATGATTCATGCCAGCAGATGGAAATGACTGATCTCTGTTGATCAGATCAAGCCATAGGACATAACGCAGCATTCATAAGGGGTTTATGAATCGGATCGGCTCACGCGCTCCGCGCTCGTCTGTCCGTCCCGCAATCATGCATTTCTGCTTCTGCGGCGTCTCTCGCGTCGGTCACGGTTTGGGTCTGCCGGCTCACGCGCTCGGACCCAAACGCGACGACGTAAGGACCACGTCAGACGCTCGCGAGCAGAAATGCATGGGGCCGATGAAGAGAGGAAATTAAGATCAAAACAGGGAGAGGAGAAAAGAAAAGAGACGAGAAAGAGAAGCAAGGAAAGAGGGCATACTTTTCGCAACGGAGATTCAGCCAACCGGACTTTCTTGGGAGATATCTGTGAAGAGAGCAAGAGAATTAATATCCGTGTATCCCTCTTCAGAGATATCTCCTGCTGCACAACATCTGATGAACGCGCCGAAGCCTCCTGCGTCCAGTGACTCCACACCGCTCAAACTATCACAAGGACAACCAAAATGCAATAACACTCAAAATGCAAACATTACATTTGGCTAAACTTGTTCAATTGTTAGGTTTCATGATTAAAATCATTTAGACATGCTTTACGATTACAAAAATCTAGTTTAATGATTCAAATGGAATATAGTAAAATTAGAAAGCAGAAAAAATGGATTTGGCTATAATACAAAATTGCATTATAAATCTGAGAAAAAATATAACTAAATTAGGGTTGTGAGGGTGTATTTCATAGGACTTTGCATGTATTTTACATCTCATCTTTATTTATTTATTTTAAATTTACTTAAAGCTACTTAAACTAAAAATAAAATGGAATTTGGCAAAAAATAAACACAAAGCCTTATGAAAAAATTATATCTCATTTTTTATTTATTTATTTTTTTGTTTATTAACAAATTAAAATAGAAAAATGGAATTTGGAAAAATATAAAATGAATTTAGGATATAAAACTGAATTTAGCCAAAAATCTAATGTAAACTGCCCTCCAAAAGTTTGGAAATGCCCTAGGAAAGTGGGGTTTTGGACAATATTGGCATGAATCCTTTTTAAACTGTGATAATTTTGCACTGATAAGGAACAACTCAAATTCCGAAAACATATTTTATTACATAAACAGTTTATACATAGAAAAAACTTAAATTAACCATCATTAGCAGCTATTACAGCTCTGGATAATCTGGGCGTCTGAGCTGTCAGTTTATTCAAACGTTGACTTGATATATTACTCCAAGCCTCCTGAAGGATTGCCCAAAGATGACTCACACTTTGCCAGGGGTGTTTCCTAACTTTCAGAGGGCAGTGTATTTCATAGGGCTTTATTTTTTATTTACTCTTGGTGTCGATGCAGAGTCACAAACTGAACCGAATTAAAGTCAGACGAGAAAATCTGTAGAATCACATCGACAGTTCATCATGGTCACGACTGTCGAGCGCCAAACGGGACAAACACACCATGAAAGTATATCAGGACGGCTGGTTATTTAGTCCTTTTTTTTCAGAGTTTGACAGTCGTGGACTTTCTGATCCGTCACTGATTCTACAAAATCTCTCCTTCAGTTCAGTTCAGCTCATGAGTTCAGGACGATATGATTTCTCGGTTTAGAATAGCTGATATTGAGGCGTATTTATCCGCACGTGGATTCTGGGACTCAAAGCCGTGACTGTCGTGTTGCCAGCGCCATCAGACGAGCAGGAGCTGCTGGTCTATTCTAATGGTCTGGTATGTGTGACTAACTAACTAACTAGAGACCTTGACACTGGTAACTGCTGATGATCACCAGACTGAAAACAGACGTTCATATGGTCTGAACTCATAATGGAAGTGTTAGTGTTCAGAGTAAGAGATGAGCGCCGGCGAAGCTGATGTCAGGCGGCGTCTCACAGCTTTATCAGTGGGTAGTTTCATTCGTACGAGCGCCGGTTCAGCAGGAATAGTCTAGTGTGCGTTTGTTAGTGAGACGCTGTCCTTACGGCCGTCTGCAGAGACACTGGACGCAGACAGGAGACGAGGACGAGCGTTACGCAGCAGGACAGGACAGGAGAGAGGAGACAGAGCGGCTTTAACCCAAACACACATGAACACATTCAGCATCTCCAACACTGGAGAAGATCCTGCTGAGCAGAGCCGTTAGTGCTGGTTAATCTGGTTAATCTGGTTAAGATGCAGGAACACGGCTCTGTTCAGCAGGTCACTGCAGCAGCTCTGGTCTCCGGCTGGTTCTGCTGCTCTACAGACACACACTGATCCATCATTTCAAGATGTATTATATATTTAGTTATTTACATACACTACCGTTCAAAAGTTTGGGGTCAGTACATTTTTAGTGTTTCTTTTTTTTTTTAAGAAATTTGCACTTTTATTCGCCAAGGATGTATTAAGTTAATAATTAAAAGTTTATTAAAAGTTAATAATAAATAATTTACATTGTTATAAAATATTTATATTTTGAATAAACACTGTACTTTTTAAACTTGTTATTCATGAAAGAATCCCGGAAAAAAAAAAATCACAGATTCTAAAAAATATTTGTCAGC
The DNA here is from genome assembly GCF_049309525.1 of Garra rufa. NCBI lineage: Eukaryota > Metazoa > Chordata > Actinopteri > Cypriniformes > Cyprinidae > Garra > Garra rufa. The sequence goes on from NC_133373.1 coordinate 39,018,856, forward strand.
ACAACTGTTGATATTATCCAGCATTGATCGTTCTAATAATAAATCAGCAGATTAGAATGATTTCTGAAGGATCATGTGACACTTAAGACTGATGATAAAAATTCAGCGTTTCATCACAGGAATAAATTCTATTTTAAAGTATGTTAAAATAAAAAAACATTATTTTATATTGTAAAAACATTTTGCAATATTACTGTTTTTTTCTGTATTTTTAATCAAATAAATGCAGCCTCGATGAGCAGAAGAGACTTCTTTAAAGACTATTACAAGTCTCACTGACCCCAAACTTTTGAACGGTAGTGTAATTTCATTGTTTTTTATATATATATATATATATTTATTTATTTATTTATTTTCACCACATTTTTATGTTTTTTAGTTTTATATGTTCTTACACAGGTTTTTTTCTGAACGCTTCCCAGTTTGGAAACCCTCAATTCGTACGCTCTACATAAAGAGGGGTTCTATATGAGACACAGTATTATTATGTGAATTATTAAATGGCTTCATCTGCCATCTTAAATCTTTTTTCCCTGAGCACTGAGTTGCAGTGCATTGTGGGATTGGCTCCTCCATGAAGCACGTGTGGTGCTGTATGATTTATGTTTGGGGTTTCATAACAGAGCTCACGTACTCTAAGAATGAACCAGCGTGGGAGGACGAGAGCTGCCGACGGCTGAGAGAGACACAGGAAGTGAGGCGCAGGAACAGGAAGTACCTTCATGGGCGCGAGCTGTATGGGCGTGATGTAGGACGGGTCCACCATGGGTTTGGGCCGGTTGGCCGTGTCGGCCAGAAGACTCTGCCATTGCTGCGGCAGGCCGGTGAACTTCTGCTCGTGCGGATCGAAGCCGGTGTGGACGCGGTGCTCGAAGTTAGACGGGGCCGAAATCTCCAGACGCTTCTTCTTCTTTCCAAACATCCTGGAGAAGCTGGAGAAACCTGCAACGGCACACAACGACGCTCATTGCTCTCTGTGATTCACAAACACTTGTGCAAACACATATTATATTAGTTTCGCAAATTCCATTTTATCATTTTTCCCTCAAATTCTTTTCACCTGGATTTTATGTTTTATATTTTAATACATAATTACATAATCCATGATAATTAAGTGAATTCATAAAAAAATATTTTATATTTTTCCTTAAATTGAATTAAAGCATTCCTAATTCATTAAAGTCATAAAACTATAACATTGTGATAAATTATTAAAATTGAAACATTAATGATAATCTATCAAATCAGTTTTATTTTGATCCACAAATAAACTTTTGTTGTTGTTTTTTCTCAAATAATGTTTTTTTTTCTTTTCTTTCTTTTTTTCTGAATTTTGTGTTTCATGTTTTAATCAGTTTATTAACTGTGATAATTACTAAATTAATTCACAAAAATTCGTGATCCAGAAGCTTTATGTCATGGATTTGTGTGTCTGATTGTTCTTTATCTCGGATGGTGATTTAGGAGAACAATAGTCTCTCTCTCTCACACAGAGAGAGAGTGTGTGTGTGTGTGTGTGAATGTGTCTATCAGCATCTAAATGAAACAGCAGCTGACTGTTGTTGCGTTAGTAGATGTTTCTCTGTGCTGCAGTGCATCATGGGTAATCTCACAACGTAAACACAGTTAAGCGGGTCCAGTTCCGACACCTCAGAGGCGTAACGACGGTCAGACGCTTCAGGTCAAACATCAGGAAAGATCACGTTGGTTATTAATAGATCTCTTCTGATTTGTTTCAGAGCTGTAAGTGCTGCTGAAAGGCCTTCTGGGATATCTGAGGAGTTTCCATTAGACAGAAACATCATCTGCTCCTCCAGAAATATCCCAGCCGTCCACATGCATTTACACACACACACACACACACACACACACACACACACACACACACACACACACACACACACAGACACACACACACACACACACACACACACACACACACACACGCACACACACACACACACACACACACACACACACACGTTGGGTTTACATGTTTTATGGGGACATTCCATAGGCGTAATGGTTTTTATACTGTACAAACCGTACTTTCTATGGCCCTACACCTACCCTACACCTAAACCTAGCCCTCACAGGAGATTGTGCAAACTTTTACTTCATCAAAAAAACTCATTGTGCATGATTTATAAGCCTGTTTCCTCATGGGGACCTGAGAAATGTCCCCACAAGGTCAAAATCTACTGGTATTACTATCCTTGTGGGGACATTTGGTCCCCACAACGTGATGAATACCAGGTACACACACACACACACACACACACACACACACACACACACACACTCACACACACACACACACACACACTCACACACTCACACACACTCACACACACACACACACACACACACACACACACACACACACACGCACGTTTCACACACACACACACACACACACACACACACACACACACACACACTCACACACACTCACACACACACACACACACACACACACACACACACACACACACACACACACACTCACACACACTCACACACACACACTCACACACACACACACACACACACACACACACACACACACACACACACACACACACACACACACGCACGTTTCACACAGTCTCAGGATATCAGTGTGTTCAGTCACTCATCTGCTGTGGTTCCTGCAGCGTCAGCAGAAGCTCCAGATCATCTCAGATCTTTAAACTAAATGTCTAATAATGGCAAATTAATTGAATTCACATATCTTTAACAATTAAAATAATTATTTACATTTTAACAATAATCATAATATAGGAAATCTTTTTTTTTTCTTCTTTTTTTCACTAATTTAATTTCAGATTTTTCCTCCACATTCTGTTTGTTTTTAGTTTAGTATTTTGTTTTTGCAAGATTTAATTCAAGTTCATTTACTGAAAAACTTAAATTATTTATAATAATAATAAATATTTTTTAATTATTATTATTTATTTAATATTATTATTTATTATTTTGGAAAAAAACATTTGCTTAGGCTTTGTGAAGTTTCCTGAGCTATGAAGGAGAAATCTCAATCAGCCTGAGGAGCGTCCGGAGCGATCAGGACTGAGGGATTATGGGCCGGCGGGCGGCTCGTGAAGGGGCCCGTCAGCAGCTGTAACCCTGATGAAACCGTGACCCAGATCAGGACGGACAGCCTGAAAATGGGATTACAAAGACTAGAGAAAGCTTACAGGCTCCTGGGACGAACACTGAGCAGAAACAGAGACGCAGAAACACAACGTCACACACGAGTCGACAGCACGAATCAGCACAGAACATCACATTATTCACAGAAAAGATAAACACCTAGAAACCAAAACACCGGTGTATTTTACCCAGCAGTGAGTGCAGAGATGCTCGGACATGAGGTTAAATCCATGTGTCATTTCTGCGTCTCCAAAACAAACTAGACAAATAAAGACATGTTTATCACACACTCATTGGTCATTGGTCAGCCAGACAGATAGTCCCGCCCCAAACTCACGTGATTGGTGGATCAGAAGTTGATATGTTGCTCAAACAAGCAGATCAAGCAGTGAAAGCCACATTCAGGAATCGAGCAAACTAATGACTGACTCACAGTGACTCTGAATCTGACACGGAGCATCTGAGCGTCACACGGCAGCTGCGGAGCGTCAAGAGCTCTTACTCAGGCGTCTTCGGCAGATCATCCAAACAATGCGCCAGTGTCCGCGTGCCAATCGCCGACGGGACGCCGCCAGTCACCGCCGCTCGCGTCCGGCACCGCTCGCCCCCCCGCGGCCCCTCTGACCGTCAGCTGGAGACCCGCGGCTCCGTTCGTCCTCGCACCATCTGTCGGCGCACGCTTCCCGCACAAACGCAGGTCCTGGACCTTCACCAGCTTCCTGCTCGCAGAACACGCCCGCCGGCCGGCTATTTTCAGCAGCCGTTCACAAACGCCACACAGATACCATCGCATTCCACACGCCGCCTGCTGCACTTGAGCGCTGACCGCCGCAGCTGCAGGACAACAAACCTCCAGATTCACCGCTGACACACTGATCTGACAACACACCGATTTATGTTTGCCCTGCCAAAATACTCACTAGCTGTGCCACCAAAAAACAATAACATGAAATGAAACAAATAAACATAAATAATAAAAATGAATAATAAACAACTCAAATAAATAAAAATGTATGAATAATAAATAAAATAGTTATTTGTTTTGAGCCATGTGACCTTGTACTCTAATAAATTTTAAAAAATAGACACCAACATTTCAGATACTCCAATTTTTTTGATAGCACAGCAAAATATACTAGTCTAACTTAAAAAAGTGATAAAATAAATAAATAAACACAACAGAATGAAGACATTGATTGTATTCTCTTTTTTCAGTGAAACACAAAAGAAAATATTTTAAGAAATATCTCAGTGTTTTTTATCTTACAATATTTTGTGTTCCACAGAAGAAAGAAACTTATAGAGATGTGATGACAGTGAATGATGATTTCTGGATGAACTAAACCTCTAATGAAGCAAAGATGTATTCATATGAAGTCAGAACGGCCAATCCTCATGTGATGAATCTGATGAATCAGTCTCTATGCAGTGTTTCTGATTCATTCATATAACACACACTCAGAGTTTAGCAGCTGTACATCTGATGCTGTGACAGTAATTGAGCTCCTGATTTCTCTCCAGACCCAGCCTGTATCCGGATCAGATGGTCACTGCAGTCCCCCGGATCCAGTCCGCACCCAACTCAGATCATGGATCACCACCTGGAGATGACTTCAATAGCCGTGGATGTCAACCAGATGAGCTCCAGAGACGGATCATCAATGAAGACCTCGCCAACCTAGACGGCCATCGGCGCTACATCACAGGAACCTGATGAGTTCTCTACAATTGGACATTGGTACAAACTGCTGGTTTGGTCTGGCCAGAGGAGAACTGGTCCCCCGACTGAGCCTGGTTTCTCCCAAGGTTTTTTTCTCCATTTCTGTCACCTGTGGAGTTTTGGTTCCTTGCCGCTGTCGCCTCTGGCTTGCTTAGTTGGGGACATTTTCTAGCGATATCGTATACTATTTGAACTGAACTGACGATGATATCACTGAATTCATTGATGAACTGCCTTTAACTGAAAATTGATTGTTTACAATAATGCGTTACTTACACACTATTGTTCTGTTTAAATACTGTGCAGTTGCTTTGACACAATCTGTATTGTTAAAAGCGCTATATAAATAAAGGTGACTTGACTTGACTCATATTCTCTCCTATCTGCTCCAGTCAGTCACTGGTTTATACTTCAATCTGCCAGTGAACTGAGACTAAACACACCGCTGATAAAGAGAGAGTCGCTGTAAACCAATCTGATGATTATTCAGAAACACTCATGAGAACAGAAGCGTTTGATCACATGATCTCACGAGGAACATCACGACACACGGAGGATCTCCTGACTGAACTTCAGAAAGACTCACGTACCTGGAATCAGATTCATATCGAGGCCGATCCGGACACATGTTCCTCTGCTCAACGGACGATTAACGAGTGATTAGCAGCAGAACGAGAGCGAATCACCATCCACAGCGCTCTGATCAAACTCAACCAGAAACACACTCCTCCTGTTACGGACACACACACGGATCACACACACGCGGAACACACCCGCAGAGACACTTCCGCTAACACACACACACACACACACACACACACACACACACACACACACACACACACACTCACACACACACACACTCACACACACACACACACACACACACACACACACACACACACACACACACACACTCTCTCTCTCTCTCTCTCTCTCCCACACACACACCAGAGCAGAATCTTATTGCTCAGATGTTTTTTACAGCTCAACAGATGAGATATGAGACTGTGCTGCTAAAACTTCACTGTCCTATATAGCTTCAGCAGGGCCTTATGAAATCTGATTTATTTCCCAAATTCTGTGTTGTTGGTTTTAATTGTTCTGTATTTTTATTTTTAAATGTCACGATTCATCACCCAATAACAGTCTAGGTTTGCAAAAAGAGCGTGGAGCAGCTCAGATCAGCTGATGAGAAATGGCTGAGTTCACACTGAGATGATATATTAATATAATATCTTCTAATATCTAATATCTAGACTGGACTATTGTAATGCACTACTAGGTGGTTGTCCTGCATCTTCAATAAATAAGCTACAGGTAGTCCAAAATGCAGCTGCTAGAGTCCTTACCAGATCAAGAAACCTGGTCTCCTACCACGCTACCATCATCACGCTCCCTAACTAGTCTCCTACCACGCTACAATCATCACGCTCCCTAACTAGTCTCCTACCACGCTACAATCATCACGCTCCCTAACTAGTCTCCTACCACGCTACCATCATCACGCTCCCTAACTAGTCTCCTACCACGCTACAATCATCACGCTCCCTAACTAGTCTCCTACCACTCTACAATCATCACGCTCCCTAACTAGTCTCCTACCACGCTACAATCATCACGCTCCCTAACTAGTCTCCTACCACGCTACAATCATCACGCTCCCTAACTAGTCTCCTACCACGCTACCATCATCACGCTCCCTAACTAGTCTCCTACCACGCTACAATCATCACGCTCCCTAACTAGTCTCCTACCACTCTACAATCATCACGCTCCCTAACTAGTCTCCTACCACGCTACAATCATCACGCTCCCTAACTAGTCTCCTACCACGCTACAATCATCACGCTCCCTAACTAGTCTCCTACCACGCTACCATCATCACGCTCCCTAACTAGTCTCCTACCACGCTACAATCATCACGCTCCCTAACTAGTCTCCAACCACGCTACAATCATCACGCTCCCTAACTAGTCTCCAACCACGCTACAATCATCACGCTCCCTAACTAGTCTCCTACCACGCTACCATCATCACGCTCCCTAACTAGTCTCCAACCACGCTACAATCATCACGCTCCCTAACTAGTCTCCTACCACGCTACCATCATCACGCTCCCTAACTAGTCTCCTACCACGCTACAATCATCACGCTCCCTAACTAGTCTCCAACCACGCTACAATCATCACGCTCCCTAACTAGTCTCCTACCACGCTACCATCATCACGCTCCCTAACTAGTCTCCTACCACGCTACAATCATCACGCTCCCTAACTAGTCTCCTACCACGCTACAATCATCACGCTCCCTAACTAGTCTCCTACCACGCTACAATCATCACGCTCCCTAACTAGTCTCCTACCACGCTACAATCATCACGCTCCCTAACTAGTCTCCTACCACGCTACAATCATCACGCTCCCTAACTAGTCTCCTACCACGCTACAATCATCACGCTCCCTAACTAGTCTCCTACTACTCTACAATCATCACGCTCCCTAACTAGTCTCCTACTACTCTACAATCATCACGCTCCCTAACTAGTCTCCTACCACTCTACAATCATCACCCTCCCTAACTAGTCTCCTACCACTCTACAATCATCACCCTCCCTAACTAGTCTCCTACCACTCTACAATCATCACCCTCCCTAACTAGTCTCCTACCACTCTACAATCATCACCCTCCCTAACTAGTCTCCTACCACTCTACAATCATCACCCTCCCTAACTAGTCTCCTACCACTCTACAATCATCACCCTCCCTAACTAGTCTCCTACCACTCTACAATCATCACCCTCCCTAACTAGTCTCCTACCACTCTACAATCATCACGCTCCCTAACTAGTCTCCTACCACTCTACAATCATCACGCTCCCTAACTAGTCTCCTACCACGCTACAATCATCACGCTCCCTAACTAGTCTCCTACCACTCTACAATCATCACGCTCCCTAACTAGTCTCCTACCACGCTACAATCATCACGCTCCCTAACTAGTCTCCTACCACGCTACAATCATCACGCTCCCTAACTAGTCTCCTACCACGCTACAATCATCACGCTCCCTAACTAGTCTCCTACCACTCTACAATCATCACGCTCCCTAACTAGTCTCCTACCACGCTACAATCATCACGCTCCCTAACTAGTCTCCTACCACGCTACAATCATCACGCTCCCTAACTAGTCTCCTACCACGCTACAATCATCACGCTCCCTAACTAGTCTCCTACCACTCTACAATCATCACGCTCCCTAACTAGTCTCCTACCACGCTACAATCATCACGCTCCCTAACTAGTCTCCTACCACGCTACAATCATCACGCTCCCTAACTAGTCTCCTACCACTCTACAATCATCACGCTCCCTAACTAGTCTCCTACTACTCTACAATCATCACGCTCCCTAACTAGTCTCCTACTACTCTACAATCATCACGCTCCCTAACTAGTCTCCTACCACGCTACAATCATCACGCTCCCTAACTAGTCTCCTACCACGCTACAATCATCACCCTCCCTAACTAGTCTCCTACCACTCTACAATCATCACGCTCCCTAACTAGTCTCCTACCACTCTACAATCATCACCCTCCCTAACTAGTCTCCTACCACTCTACAATCATCACCCTCCCTAACTAGTCTCGTACCACTCTACAATCATCACGCTCCCTAACTAGTCTCCTACCACTCTACAATCATCACGCTCCCTAACTAGTCTCCTACCACGCTACAATCATCACGCTCCCTAACTAGTCTCCTACCACGCTACAATCATCACGCTCCCTAACTAGTCTCCTACCACTCTACAATCATCACGCTCCCTAACTAGTCTCCTACCACGCTACAATCATCACGCTCCCTAACTAGTCTCCTACCACGCTACAATCATCACGCTCCCTAACTAGTCTCCTACCACTCTACAATCATCACGCTCCCTAACTAGTCTCCTACCACTCTACAATCATCACGCTCCCTAACTAGTCTCCTACCACTCTACAATCATCACGCTCCCTAACTAGTCTCCTACCACGCTACAATCATCACGCTCCCTAACTAGTCTCCTACCACTCTACAATCATCACGCTCCCTAACTAGTCTCCTACCACTCTACAATCATCACGCTCCCTAACTAGTCTCCTACCACTCTACAATCCTTCACGCTCCCTAACTAGTCTCCTACCACTCTACAATCATCACGCTCCCTAACTAGTCTCCTACCACTCTACAATCATCACGCTCCCTAACTAGTCTCCTACCACTCTACAATCATCACGCTCCCTAACTAGTCTCCTACCACTCTACAATCATCACGCTCCCTAACTAGTCTCCTACCACTCTACAATCATCACGCTCCCTAACTAGTCTCCTACCACGCTACAATCATCACCCGCAAAACTCTGGACTTTTGATAGTACCTAGGATAGCAAAGTCCACTAAAGGAGGGAGAGACTTTTCACATTTGGCTCCCAAACTCTGGAATAGCCTTCCTGATAACGTTTGGGGTTCAGACACACTCTCTATGTTTAAATCTAGATTAAAGACTCATCTCTTTAGCCAAGCATTCTCATAATGTATCTCATAACCTTGTACTACAGTTACATCTGATCAAGTGCACATCAACATTCTTTAACTTGGGCTAAACACGTAATTTTTTACGCTACGCTAATATTTTCTCTATTCTCTATTTCTCTAACTCCCGTGGTAACTAGGAATTACACAAGATTCAGTCTGGATTCAGAATACCCGAGAAGAGATGATGCCAACCCCTCAGAGGACCGCCGATGATGCCAGCCTTGAAACAACATACAGCACTACGAAATTTTGCCACAAGTTTGATTGCAACACATAATCAAGGCTATTAATAGTGTTCATCGTCTGTTTGATAACACCATTACTGATTTTAACATACATCTATACCATATGTACATCAACTTGACATACAGTAGTCACCACTAGTAAGATACTAAATATATTGTAGTAACCAAAAATCTCTACAGGAGATGTGTGTGCACTGCAAAAAATGCTTTTTCTACTTAGATTGTTTGTCTTGTTTCCAGCCAAAATATCTAAATATACTTAAATAAAGAAGGATTTTCTAGACATGCAAAAATGTTCTTGTTTTCAGAAAAAACAAGTCACAATTAAGTGAGTTTTTGCTTAGAACAAGGAAAATAATCTGCCAATGGGGTAAGAAAAAAAATCTTATTTCAAACAGAAAACAAAATTATTTTTCTTACCCCATTGGCAGATTATTTAGCTTGTTTCAAGCAAAGCCACACTTAATTTTGACTTGTTTTTTCTGAAAACAAGACAAAAATCCTTGATTTAAGAATTTTTCGATATTTTGGCTGGAAACCAGAAAAAAAAAATCTAACTAAGAAAAGCATTTTTTGCAGTGTGAGATCACTGGATCAAGAGTCTCTATCTGATCTCGTGTGATCTCAGGAGATCCAGCGGTGTCTCGGTGTTTGGCGTCCATCAGCAGAATGCAGGAATATTCAGATTAAATACACAGATCTTCATATATGTGTGTTTCGGCCCACAGCTCTGATGATCAACACATCAAACCAGCAAATATCAGATGATTTACATGTGTGATACTGTGATTCCAACACTAAACCCAGCGTTCAGCTGGTGTGAGGACAGCAGGAAGTGATGTAAGTAAAGCTGCTCACATCAGCAACAAACCTCAAAACACACCTTTCATAAAGAACTGATGTGACTGAACAAATAAAGCTGCAGATCTGATCTCTGACTGTGCTGTGTGTCTCTCTCACAGACGCCCATCACACACATGAACGTGCTTCATCATCATCATCATCATCATCACACAGCACACGTCTGTAACCGCTCATCTACACGCTTCAGAGGAACCCATTCACCAACCATAACTAATAAACAACAGAACAACTAATAAATCAGACTAAAACGAGAAGAAGAAACAATAAAACACAGTAAGGCGGATCAGGACTAACATTACAAATGAAGCTCAGGAGGAAAATCCTATGAAAATGTATAATAACTCATGCAGGAGCTGACAGTCTCGTAATATTATGAGAACTCAAGCTAATGTCGGTCACAGCACAAGAACGTGACTTTATTTTAACCTTGGCGTACGGTGGGGGTTTATGGGTAAATAATCCCATCAGCCCCTACAGCAGATCCCATCAGTAAGCTGAGCGTGACGTCACATGATCATTTCCTGTCTCTCTCATCATCATCATCATCATCATCATCAGTGCTGTAATCACTCTCAGTATCTGCTCTTCTGCTCCTTCACACAGCACTCGGCTATTTTTACCGCGGTTTAATTGCATATAACCCATCTGCCATGGGTAACTCGCCCGGAGTACAGCGCGTCAACACGCGTTTCACTCACTGTGTTTGGCCTACATACTGCACACACACACACACACACACACACACACACACACACACACACACACACACACGCACACACACACACACACACACACACACACACACACACACACTACACACACACTTGGTTTCAGGCTGAAATAAGTTTGCTTTTTTATTTGAGTGTTAATTATTAAATAAATTTAATTAATTGGAATTATTATTTTCTGTTCCTTTTCAGGGCATCACCATTTTTAAGTAAAAAACTTTTTGAAAGGTGCAGTATGTAATACTGACAACTAGAGGATGAAATGCGTACTGCAGTACAAATTCATAATATTCAAAAGGACAATTTCTCAGGTTGTCAGATTGAAGACGCCCAACAGGAACAAACACAACTGACAATAAAAGGTGGCCAATGTTACACTGCAGGTCGTGAGTTGATTTATCAGCTTTTTTTAGATAGAATCTGCGATCAGCTCATTTGCTGTCTTTCATGGCTGTATTATGCTGGGTTTTTTTTCACCAACTGGCAACCCGGGGTGTTAAAATACTATTGGGTAAACTGGCAGTGGGTGGAGTCACACAGACCAAAACAAAAACAGACATTCCAACACAAAATGCACATCTGAAAACAGAATAACTGACTGTAGCTTTGTTTTTCAGAGATACAAGTATGTTAACTTAACATGTTTCCTTAATATCTGGAAAGATGTTGTTATCCAGCCAAAATATCAAAAAAAATTCTTAAATCAAGAAAGATTTTAAAACTTGAGTAAAAATTATTTTCTTGTTTTCAGAAAAAAAAAAAAAAAACAAGTCAAAATGAAGTGAGTTTTTGCTTAGAACAAGCGAAATAATCTGCCAACGGGGTAAGAAAAAAAAGTAATTTCAAACAGAAAACAACATTATTTTTCTTACCTCGTTGGCAGATTATTTTACTTTTTTCAAGCAAAACCACACTTAATTTTTACTTGTTTTTTCTTTCTACTTGTTTTTATTTTTCGATATTTTGGCTGGAAACCAGAAAAAAAATCAAAGTTTTTCCTTAATATCTGGAAACATGTTATTGAATTTTAAGTTTTAGTACAGTTAAAAAATGTCAAAAACAGCACCTTTAAACAACTTTTGTTGAGTTTTATTCTTTATTCTTCACCCTAGTGATCTGTACAGTACAAAACAATGACAAACGCAAACGTGAAAACGACTGAACTGTTTAATCTGCCGTCCTGATGTGATTTCATCATAGCTATGAATAAACTCTTGCAGATGTTCAAACACTCATAAATCATCGTACACGTGTCCCGAACGCTGTCTGACATCATTCACAACAACTCACAAACCCAGAGGCGCAAACATCTGCGTCTGCATTTGGCAGTCGTCTTCTGCTGCGCTGGTTTGGTGTGTTTTTATGTTGCGTGTGTTCAGGATTCAGAGTAATGATTGTGCAGTTTATTATATCTCTAGTAGCTGATCGTAAATCACTCTTTAATTACAGACAGAAGCAGCAGCATTAAAGCACGATTACTGAGCTGCTCGTGCCATTATAACTCAAGCGCTGGACTCAAAACTCCTTCCTGTCAGCTGCGTCTCTTTGAGCAGACTCTGGAAACGGCCTCATACATTCACACCACAGCACCGGCGCTCAAACCATCAGAGACAATAAACTGGCTGGATGCATTATATATGATCTCAGCTCACTGCAGCTGAAACACTCACACTTTACACCAACATTACAGCCGTTAATGCTTTAACCACTGCTTTTACATTACGTATTAATCTTTGTTCATGTTAATTAATAAAAACACAGCTGTGATGTCGATCACTCGCGGCTCTTCTCTTCTCTTCTCATCATCCAGCTTTGAGTTCCTCACCATAAAACACAACAGAACAGCTAAAGTGAGGCACAGAAAGCGAGTCCCACTGGAAACACTGGCAGATCAGAGATGTTTCACTTCAGAAGCCTCCTGTGATGTTTTTTAATTAATATCACATGAGAAAATGGGAAGGTGGAACACATCAGCTGATGTGATTAATAATGTAAACAGATATATATATATGTGACCCTGGACCACAAAACCAGTCATAAGGTTAAATTTTACAAAACTGAGATATATACATCATATGAAAGCTCAATAAATAAGCTTTCTATTGATGTATCTATTTGAAAATCTGGAATCTAAGGGTGCAAGAAAATCAAAATACTGAGAAAATCACCTTTAAAGTTGTCCAAATTAAGTTCTTAACAATGCATATTACTAATCAAAAATTACATTTTGACAGGTTTATAGTAGGAATTTTACAAAAAATCTTTATGTAACATGATCTTTACTTAATTTCCTAATGATTTTTGACATAAAAGAAAAATCAATAATTTTGACCCATACAATGTATTTTTGGCTATTGCTACAAACATACCCCAGCGACTTAAGACTGGTTTTGTGGTCCAGGGTCACATATATGATGCTGCTCCTGAGCGGAAACATCAGCGAGCGTCCAAACGCTGTTAAAACACCGTGATGCAAAACACAATCTTAACAACACAGCAGCCAAGAGATGTGACTTTTCATTTGTGGTTGCTAGATATAGATTCAAGCAAAAAATAAAGAAAAATCAAATCTGTCAGTGTCTAGAAATACGAAATACACATGACTTCTCCAGGTCTAGATCACAATCCTACACTTCACTGATCTCTGAATCAAAACTAATACTGAAATATGCTTCAGACTGCAATAAAACCAAGAACATCCAGAAGAATCCCTGTTTAATGCTCCACAGACTGAATGTGTCACGATGAGAGGAACTTCCTGAAGTCCAGAGGAAGTGACGGAGAGCAGATCGCTGAATCTCCTCCTCCTGCGTCCTGGTTGGATGAAGCAATGATGGCAGGGGCTGCTGCTGACCAATCGGATTCGACGGAGCTGAGAGAGCATCTCAGACAGCAGATCAGCTGATGCTTCTGAGACCATATAAACACGCATCAAGACACCGACCACAATACAGACTCATCAGCAGACACACCAGACTGAAGCGCATCGATCATCTTAGAAACACTGGAAGATTATAGTGAAAATACAATCCAGTAAAGATAGCACTTAAAACGACTTCTACAAAATAAACTCAGATCATCTGTAAAGGAAGAGTCCACCATAATGTGCAAACTGACTGAAAATGTGCTCACCCTCAGACCATCTGAGATATAGAGGAGTTTGTGTGTTCATCAGATTTGTAGAAATGTGTCATTAGATCACTTTCTCACCAATGGATCCTCTGCAGTGAATGGGTGCCGTCAGAATGAGAGTCCAAACGGCTGATAAAAACATCACAATAATCCTCAAGTAATCCATCAAGACGTTTTTAACTCGAGTCCATAATCTATAATAATGCTTCCTCCAGTGAAACAACCATCTCCTGTTGTCTCTCGCATCAAAATCAAGCCACATTTTGTCTTGTACATGGTGTTTGATCTGTGCAGATTTCTCTCCTGATTCAGATCAGACCACTTTTTCACTGGAGGAACCGTTATTATGGATTTAAAAATGTCTTAATGTTGGATTTGTTTCAGCTTTTGTCTTCTCAAGATGTTAACTGATGGACTGGAGTGGTGTGGATTATTGAGATGTTTTTATCAGCTGTTTGGACTCTCATTCTGACGGCACCCATTCACTGCAGAGGATCCATTGGTGAGACAGTGATCTAATGCCACATTTATACAAATCTGATGAACAAGCAAACTCTCAATCTTGGATGAACTGAGGATGAGCACATTTTCAGCACGTTCATTTTTCAGTGAACTACTTCTGTAAACATGACGTAGCACCTAAATAAAGCCAGAAACAGTGATCCGATCTCTGGATGGACATGATCATCTAACATCTTCTACCAGTCGGACTCCATCGATGTTTGCTAAAGCACATCACAGTGGGCACGATTGCTATTTCAAGCACAAAACTGCCTGGAACGATTGTGACCTGCTGTGCTCATTGAGCAGCACTGAACTCTAACGATTCTTTAATTGTCTCTATACTAATGACACAGAGCTCTTTACTCCTGCTCCAATGCACATGAGAGATCACAATATCAACCACTACTTTAGAAACACACTTTAAGATGAAAGTGTAAAAATAATAATTGTCACTTCAAAATTAAACTATTGCTTTGCCTTCAAATGCAAACGAAGGTGCATCAGCTCAGATCAATGGGGCCTATGATCAATCGGTTCACCTGAGAAACACAAGACCTGTGCTAATTGTAAGTTGACAAAAAGACGGAATTCAAGATTTGGTAAATGCATAGCATAACAGGATTTACAAGCAATTTTTAAAGGCTGCTCATTTTTGACTGGGAACACCACTTTAGGTGAAGGACTGTCAGCAGCACGAGGGTTTACAGGTTGCACAGAAGCAGATATAATGAATCAGTGACTAGTTTAACTATCTGGATGAACACTCAAAACTAAAGTCAGACAGAAAATCTACATTCTGTGATTAGAATGTAAAACACAAGTGTTGAATGTTCATCACTGACTTACACCTTCGAATACACGACCAAACAGGAAAGTTTACAAATCCACCACTCAAAATCAACATGTTAGTTCAACTAATCTGAAATATGCTTCATGTATTAACATCTGAATGACTGAACCTGATCTATAGGGATGGGCAAATGAATGAATATTATTTTGAATTCTGATTTAGCTTATGAAAACAAGACAAACGAGATTGAATGATTAAGATTAAGACTATTATCCCTTATGTATTTGTGTATACACACGTGTACACAATTTAATATACAGTTTAAGCATTATTTTTTATATTTCTACAGGGCTTTTTCTGTTGAAGTACATTTAAAGTTCAAGGAAATCTACGGTTGAAAAGAAAAAAGTTCAATGAATCCATCATGCATCCACAGTCAATAATTAATGGTGGTATATAATCATATTCTCAATACTGACCAACATAACAGATGATGATTTTCCATAATGGAGCATCTCTAAGCTGAGCTCATCGGGTCACTGTAGGGTCAGATCAGGTAGAAACAGCTCCTTAGTGCTGTGTCATGACACCATCACAAACACTATGGCTGCCCAAACATTATCATTATCATAACACTGCGAGGATCCTCACATCACTGACTGACCGGAATCAGGCCATTATTAATGACACCGTGTCACACCTGAGAACTTGACACCTGCAGCAGCAACTACATGCCCAACATCTGCAGTAACACACACACACACACACACACACACACACGCTGCAAACATCATTTCTACTCTCATGAATTAATCATGCGCGCGCTCGAGCCGCGTTCAGCACCGAGGACAGCGGCGCGCGCGACGCACCTCAGGCCGCGACGGGAAGCGTCGTTTCGGGCTCGCGTCGGGAATTCGGCTGTCAGCGCTGCTCGAGCGTTTCAGCTCGCAGGTCAGAGTTGCAGCCCTGTTCTTATCCGTTACGCCGCGTTATAAGCGCCGAATCGCATCCAATCACGCGGCTGCTTGTTGCTAGGAAAGACTCGGATGATGATTCCTCACCTGCTGCCGCGGGAAGCGCGTCACATGTCCTGTCAGCGATGTGCTCCACTCCTGCGGGAATGTTATGGAGGGAATAATGGTGTTATGTGGTTGTCCGTGCCATGTTATTCTCCGGGATTGATGCTGGAGACTGCGCGCTACATCCGGGCTGCTGGGAAATCACGGCACCTGACAGCCGATCGACTGACGCTACTATGGCGAAGGCGTCAGCATGAATATTCATGAGCTAGGCGTTCGCTATTGGACGGGAGCAGCGCAACGTCAGGACCAACCGCTTTATATTCAATACTTAAGACTTCCCATTGGAGGACTACAACGTAACGTCAACATTGACTTATTAATTATTATAAACGAAGCCTTTTATTAATTTAACCTACGATTAAATAAAATTACGATAAATGTAAATTAAAAAGTTTTTTTTAATTGGCCTACATCTGTTTATCATTCGACAAAAGACTACGATATGACAACCAAAGAACTAAGATCTTTAAAATAACATTCTAATTATTTAGAGAATAACGGAAGGTTTGTTTTATCCATTATTTTTAAAACCTCAAATATAATAAAAACGTTCCATTCTGAGAGGAAATCAAAATAATAAGTCTTAATATATCTGCAAAACACTTAAAATAAATATTTTGCAATTGAGGGTCACTACGCAGCGTCGGTTTGCGTCATTAATATTCAGAAAAACAAGCCATCGCCATTGGATGGTAACAAGGCAACGTAGCATTACGTAATTAATATTCGTGAACGAGGTCTAACGCCATTGGAAGGTGGCCAGTCAACGTCCGTGCGTTCTAATTAATATTCATGAGCTCTTCCTTCACCATGGTAGGGTTCGTAATGTCGAACCGGGCGGCTTCGGACGCGAATCATAACGTGTTCAATGACAGATAAGAAATAATCTCTCAGAGCTTCACATCCAGCTTCAACACGTCGCACATGCGGTGTCGCTAGATCGTCTATACTGATGTGGTGATGCCACACGCCGCGTCTTTGGGATTGTGGGGTTATAAAGTGGGAAACACGGTACCGATACCGTATCCAAACATCGAGACTGCTCTCAGCGTTCAGAAGCGTCAGATCCGGGTTTAACGGCGACGAGAAGCGGCGCTAGATTCCACAAACACCGATGACACGTGACGCGACGCTCGCACGCTTAATAACACGCAGAAGTGACAGTTACGTGAATGACGTCACACAACGGCGTCGATGATGTCATTAATGTATGTCAGTATTTGACCGCGACGATGACTAATGGATTTCCGTCAAAATCAGTTCATACAGATATTTTGTCTAGTTATGAATATTTCGTTTCCAGGCCTGAAAATCACACTTCTAGAATCCATCTCTGATTACTGCTGTTTTTTCAGTCTGTTTGTCTGTGATTAAAGACTTTACTATTATTAAGTAGACTGCTAAAGAACTAAAAACATTTAAAACTGTTCAGGAATAAACTCAAGTGTTCTGTATGAGTATAATGTACGGCAGAAATACATTCAGATTCATATTTGAAATAATTTGTGACTGATTTCATGTCATGCATTACTTCATATTAAGTTCTGATAATAAACTTTTGAAGCTGCTTCATTTGTGTGAAGATCAGTGATGATCGTGTGTTTTTAATTCAGCCACTGAGGGGCAGCACACACACAACTGTCTGAAAGAAAGAAATGAGTTTCTGTAGAGCCCGTGAGGATGAAGAACATCAGACATCATCATCATCATCATCATAATCTGCATCACATGGATTCCTCTTGATTTTAGCAAGAAACTTTCTTCATAAGACTTCATTTCGTGATCTGTGTGACCTGGAAACTCACAGACAAACTTGTGTGATTATGTGCTGGTGTTTGCTCTTATCTGAGCAGTGTGTGTGTGTGTGTGTGTGTGTGTGTGTGTGTGTGTGTGTGTCATGAGAGATCAGCTTTACCAGCGGTCTCCTGTCGTCAGCGGTGCATGATGGGAAGGTTAGAGCCACATGAGATCAGCTGACACACAGAACACCTGGAACCACTGCGTCACAGACACAACACAAACACAACAACACATGACAAACAGAAGAGAATCAATCATTACAGCTGCACTGGAAATGACAATAAACACATTCTGCTCTTGAGTGCAGGGTGACGTAATGTAATGGGGGAGATGTGAGGGCGATTCCAAGGGCCAATGAGGGAAATGGGGCCCAGAAATCATAGTGGCACCCATACACTAGTGAGTGTTCTTTACACATGATGAAAATGTGTACAAACCAGCCACTATAACACATCAACATCCTATTGTGCAACCACTGATCTATAATAGAGAACTATTGTTATAAATGTATCTTGATTTACACATCACACACATCTCATATCTCACCTTAAACTCTTCTCTGACACTGTGAACAAGTACAGTTCTGATGAAAAACTGTTGGTCATGATAAAAATGATGCCAGTCAACAGTTTCTGGATTTACACTTATGTTTATTCCAATAATTTATTGAAAATTATGTAATAATTCTGGGTTTTAGATGAGTAAAACAAATAAATCTGTATAAAAGACATTTGAAAGTAGTGGATAAAGTGGAGAAGGTGTGAACAGAACAGATTTGTATAAATGTGTCACTCCATCACTGTCTCACCGATGAATCCTCTGCAGTGAATGGGTGCCGTCAGAATGAGAGTCCAAACAGCTGATAAAAACATCTCAATAATCCACACCACTCCACTCCATCAGTTAACATCTGGAGAAGACAAAACCTCAAACAAATCCAGCATTAAGATGTTTTTAAATCCATAATAACGCTTCTTACAGTAAAAAAAGTGGTCTGGTCTGAATCAGGAGAGAAATCTGCACAGATCAAGCACCGTTTACAAGCCAAAACAGCTCTTAACAAACATGTGGCTGGATTTTTGATGTGAGAGACAACAGGAGATGGACTTTTTCACTGGAGGAAGTGTTATTATGGATTATGGACTCAATGTATTTGAGTTAAAAACGTCGTAATGGTGGATTTGTTTCAGCTTTTGTCTTCTCAAGATGTTATGATGGACTGGAGTGGCCATAGGATGGCCTGAGGATGAGCACATTTTTAGCACATTCTCATTTTTGGATGAACTATTCTCTTTAAATCAGGAGATCAGGTTCCTCTGCAGATCTACTGGAAAAGCACTTATCTGATTGAGTTGAGATGAATTAAGTGAAGGACGGTCTGCTGGCAGATGTTTGTGTTCTGTAACGCTGGAGACCAAGAGCGGCATTGACTGTGAGGAACAATGAGTCCTGTGATGAAGGTTTGAGGAACATGCTGAGCTGCGACGTTCATGCGATGTGTGTGGAGTGTGTTATGAACACAATGATGACAGTATAATGGCGTTCAGTGTTGATCCTCCAGCGCATGACTGCAGACAGCAGCACGCTCACAAGAGACTCATTACAGCACAAACCAGCCACTATAACGCATCAGCATCCTATTGTGCAACACATGCCGCTTATATACAGAATAACTCAAACTCCTGCAGAACCAATTCATGATTCAGATCTCAGTGAATATATTCTTGTATTTGTGTCTTTTTCTGCAGTACAAACATTCTTAAATCAAGATATATTTACTTAAGATGCAAAATTAACATAAATCTACACTGGCATATTTGTTCTTGTTTCAAGCAAAAATTGATACATTTGTCAGGAAACTGTCAGCTGTTACATCTTCAGTCATTTTGTATCTTCAGTAAATGTATCTTGATGTAAGGATGTTTAGATATTTGTACTGGAAAACAAGACAGAAATACTGCACTTTTTGCATGACGTCAGTAAATCTGGACAAATCTGACTCTGGACTCATGAGTGTGTGTGACATGATGATCTTATCAAACTGCTGGTTACTGTGGAAACTGCTGTAATATTGACCAGTGTGTTTGTGTTCATCTAATAATCCACACCACAGACGCTGCTGTTTTACCACAAATGAAGACAATTCTACTAGGAACTCTCAAACATGTTATTTTCTATTTTTAGTAATTATATGGGCTGCTTTATTTTACATGTCTTTTATATGTGACCCTTAATATGTTGTATGGGTCAAAATTAGTGTTTTTTCTTTTATGCAAAAAATTGTGGGTATTAAGTAAAGATTTTTTTTTCTACCGTAAATATATCAAAACGTAATTTTTTATTAGTAATATGCATTGCTAAGAACTTCATTTGGACAACTTTAAAGGTGATTTTAACAATATTTTTTGCACCCTCAGATTCTAGATTTTTAAATAGTTGTATCTCAATTCAGCTTTCATTGATGTATAAATCTCAATTTAAAAAAAGAGACCTTTATGACTGGTTTTGTGGTCCAAGGTCACATATGAGGTTAAATGACTGTAGAACAAATGTTTGACTAGTTATAAAATATAAAGAGTGAATGACAAACATCAAATCATGTGCAGATCATGTCTGTCATCTTGGTCAAACTCATCTTTTCTGCGTTAAATGTTAAAGCATTAAACAGTAATTGGTTAGTTTGATCAAACAGTCTGAGTCTCACAAACAATAATAATAATAATAATAATAATAATAATAATGAAAATCCACTGCAAAAAAAAAAAAAAGATTTTCTACCTCAGTATTTTTGTCCTATTTCTTGTCAGTGGGGTCAGAAAAATAAACTTGTTTTCCCTTTCAAATAAAGTTTAAGGAATATTTGTTCTTTTCTCAGAAAACAAGACTTCATTTTGAGTTATTTTGCATCTCCAGTAAAAGTATCTTGATTCAAGCATGTTTAGATATTTGAACTGCAAAACAAGGAAGAGGAAGAACTTTTTTTAGTGTATTTATTCTTTCAGAAGATGGTAACAGCATATAATGCTGAGATTGTGTGTGTCATGAACAAACATGTTCTTTCTCTAGTGTGGAGTCATAATGAGGAGGAATGAGGAGGAGACCCATATAAACGTCCCCAGATCCTCATCTGCTGCTCCTCCGTCGTTCAGCTGATCGTTCAACAGGTACTGTGATCTTCAGCTTCTCTTCAACATGCTGTTATAGTCAGGAATAGTGTACTGTCATTGTAGTTATCACTAATATTCGTCTTATTTTATGTGTTGATTAGATCCTGTGGTTGTGATGTTGTAGATTTACGGTGAATATCGTCTAAAGATCTCAAAATATTGTGCATCATCATTTGCTGTTCATCTCAGGACTCTTACATATCACTGTTCTTAAATACTGATTTAAAATTCACACTTTTAGCAGTTAGATCACTATTAACTACTGGTTTAGAATGATGACCAGCTGTGTAACCGCAGTGGAAGAATAAATATTTGAAATAACTAACTGAAATATATTAAAAGATATACTCTAATGGTCAACATCTGAATATCTGTTAAACTGTAATGTATTTCTGTGATCAAAGCTACATTTTCAGCATCATTACTGCAGTCTTCAGAGTCACATGATCCTTCAGAAATCATTCTAATATCCTGATTTGCTGATCAACAAACATTTCTGATTATTAGCAATGTTGAAAAGAGTTTTATTTATGCAGAACACATTTTTATTTGTCACATATGCATTCAGTTGTTTAAAAGTGACAGTAAAGACAGTTACAAAAGATTTCAAATAAATGCTGTTCTTTTGACCTTTCTGTTCATCTGTGAATCTTGAAAAATAAAATCTATAAAGGGTTTCCACAAGAATATTGTGCAGCACAACCGTTTTCAACATTGCTAATAATCAGAAATGCATCAAATCAGTATATTAGAATGATTTCTGAAGGATCATGTGACTCTGAAGACTGCAGTAACGATGCTGAAAATTCAGCTGCGCATCACAGAAATCAATTACAGTTTAACACATATTCACATAGAGAACAGCTGTTTTAAATTGCATTAATATTCCACAGTTTTTACTGTATTTTGATCAAATAAATACAGCATTGGTGAGCAGAAGAGACTTTTTTTTTAAGTCAAAAATATTAATTATAGTAACAGACTTATGTACACTAGACACTCTCTATAAACACTCGCCGCTACAAAGACTCAATAGGATTTAGGGCTCAGTTTGTGTATGTGTAGTCAACTATTTATTGTAGTTATAGTATTTATAGTATATGTATAGTCAGATGGTTAACTGTTATATAGCTCTATAATTGCTTTTCTTATACTGACTTGACTTCTTAACTTCTGACCAGTAGTGAAGTTCTAGTGATATGTCAGCATACTGTCAAACTGGTCAATACTAAGGGGTCACTAACTTACCCGCCAATAAACATTTTCAGTTTGTCAGTGAATCAGACCCAGTAAAGCTGGTCGGTTGAGTAGATCTGTGTTGATCTGTAATGGTTTGTTTCTCATGTTCAGGTCCATCATGAGTTGTCCATCATCTGGTCAGCAGGGCATTTACCCACAGATCCCTCAGCAATGGCCTGGTCAACCCTGCCAACAACCCTGCTGGTCCTGTCAACCCACTCAACCCAGCTGGCCTGTTAACCAGCCCACTGCTTCGGTTCCTACGACCTGGCCCGTCCAGCCCATCCAACCCATCCAACCAGGATGGCCCAACCCTCCAACCACTCCAATGATCCAACCCAGCCCAGCAATCCAGCCCATCCCACCAAACCAGCCCATCCCAACAATCCAACCAATTCAACCAACTCAACCAGTTCAACCAATGCAGCCCAGTCAACCCATCCAACCGAATCCACCAGTCCAGCCAAACCCACCCGTTCAGCCGAGCTGGCCAGCTCAACTACCCACCCCAACGGGTTACCAACCGTCTCCGGTTCCTCCCACGTGGCACGGTAATCCTGGTCAGCCCGGTTGGCCCTGTCAGGGGCCCACAGGAGGAGCACCGCAGCAGTGGCCCCCAGCGCCAGCCGTCGCTCCTGTAGTAAGACACTGAACCCATGCATTAGGACAGACACCCATCGATGCAATTAATAAAACAACTAAAACTGTCAAAACACACTCACCATCACTGACTCCAGTTCATATGTGAGAGACGGCAAACTCGTGCTAATGCCAATTTCAAGTTGTAGTTTGGTGAACTTGAATTAATATTTTGTGAAGATATGTGACCATTAAAAGATTGATGCACAGCAAAAAATTATGTTCTTCCTCAGTATTTTTGTCTTGTTTTTCAGTTTAAACATCCTTAAACCAAGATACATTTACTGGAGATTTACTATTAGGTCTATTAGATATGAAGTCTTGTTTTCTGAAATATCTACCAAAATGAATGACTTCATACTTAAAATAGGTCATTGCAGTGAGGAGAACACACTTTTATTTTAAAGAGAAAACAAGAACAAATTTCAGAGCCCACTATTTGTTCTCGTTTTAATCATAAACTAGTTTCATTTTAACACATTTTTAAAAAAAATATATATATTTTTTTTAAATGTATCTTGATTTTTTTTTAGATTTATAAAAACAAACAAGACCATGGCTTATCTTAAAAATAAATCATTGTTTTCTGTTTTTCAGGTGGTTCCTTTCAACATGAACTTTCCCCGAGGAATCTACGACAAGCTGATGCTGACTATCAGAGGACAGATTAAACCAGACGCCAAAATGTAAGTGCAGACCTCATTTTCTAACTTATTCATGGCTGAGTTTCAGAACTTACAGAAAATATAACCCCTCACACATCCAAAACATTCATGAAAGTCCTATATGAACTTGAAAAATGTAACTCACAAGTCAAACTTGCAGGATGATGAATTTTTATTTGCAAAATTTCGGTCAGTTGAACTTCCTCAACCAACCAAAATGTTGCAAATAAAATGTTGCCATGATTTAAAGAGACAGTTCACCCAAAACTCCTCAGCATTGGGGAGAGTACTGTAAGTGATGACAGAATTTTCCTTTTTGGGTGAACTATTGTTTTATGTTTGAGTAGTGTGAAATCATAAATAAATGATTCCAGATCATAACATGAACAGAGTTTGATGCTTTGACAAATGACTTTTAAATCGCTGGTTTGTCAACACCAAAAGTGTCACTAATGTTTCTCCCGTCTCAAGGTTCACGATCAACTTCCTGCGCGGTAACGATATCGCTCTTCACATCAACCCGCGATTCAGCGAAGGAGGGAAACCGGTTCTGGTCCGCAATCACAAACTGGGCGAACACTGGGGAAAAGAGGAGCGGGATCTTCTGTCGCCGTTCCCCTTCATGCCGGGCCATCACTTTGAGGTAAACGACTCGCTCCGAGATCCTCTGCCTAAAAACAGAGCGTTGAAGCGATTCCCGTTTATGGGAGGAATTAAAGCAGCAGGACAGTCCAACAAGTGATGGACGTATGCGTCACTAGTGTAGGAGTGTGTGAATGACACTGACCTTCACGTCTCTCTGTAGATGAAGATCCTCTGCACCTTCAGCGAGTTCAAGGTGGCCATCAACAACACGCCTGCCTTCGACTTCCAGCACCGCATCAAAGAGGTCAACCAGATCGACCGCATCAACATCCTGCACGACGTCACGCTCACCTCCGTCAACGTGGACACGCTCCCATGAGCCTCAGCAAACCAAACCCACCATATTAAACACCAGCGCTGTCACACCATTAAACCATCATCTTCAAGACACAACGACACCCTACAGATCCATCAGTAACACACAACCGGAAGCATCTGCTCTCACGCCAAACGCCTCCTTCATTAACACTCACTCCAGCTGTTTGAGCCATTTTGACCTGGAGACGGTTCTCTTCTTTAAGAAATGGCTAGTTAATGTTTTCACCCTGCACTAAGTGCTTTTCAGCAGCACAAGGGTTCAGTGAAAGTTATAGAAACAGATGGTTTCTGTTGCAAAACAATGGAACTCTAACTAACAAAGAAATACTACCGTCTTTACTTTCATGCATCATATCTGGAAAGTATAACAAGATCTAAATGTCTGAAACAACTTGAAAATCTGTCATGGTCAAAAAGTTCATTTTCAATCATATTGTCATGAAGATATTTGTAACGAATGTAGTGTGGCTTGTAGTACAGTGTGATTAATTCAACATAGAATAACACTAACATATATACAAATCCCTACTAATGTTGAGTGTGAATTAAAGTATTATTTAAAGTCAATGTGAATGAATCAAATGTCATCTACTTTCAATATAATATCAGTTTATTGTGCAAGAAATCAGGTCAAACAATCACTGATCACAAATAAATAAAAGTGTCATTTAAAGAATCAAGAAAAACACTAATCATACATTATTAACTTATTTGGCATAAATATCAATAAAAGTGTTTCATTACATTAAAAGAAATTAAAAACACAAATAATCTGGTAAAAATAAAAGACATTAACATCCACAAGAGTAAAAGACCTCAGATCACATAAAAAAAACACCCACATGAGATATAACAATATATGTATAACGAAACACCTAAAATGCAGTCATCACACACACACACACACACACACACACACACACACACACACACACACACTTGTGTATCTCTATGTGTCCTGATGAAGTCTCTTCTCCACAGACTGCAGCAGGAGTTGAGAGAACTGCTCCAGTAATGCAAGTGTCTCCTTTCCCTCCTCCATCCTCACAGCTCCAGATGATCCAGACACAGAGTCCAGCTCCGATCTCACGTGCAGCAGAGCGTCTGACATCAGCTGACACATCTGCCGCTGCTCCGTACTGCGCTCGGCATCATGGGAGATCAGCTGAAAATAACCACCACACCAAACCATCAGTCCATCTGATAGCAGCACTGCACATTTATACACCAATATTCAAAGAAGCTATATAGTTAATGATATATGATGGGGATAATCTGTTGTTGTGAAGAAGTGACAGATCTAGTGTGTCGTGTGTCACTCACGGTCCTGTAGAGTCGTGTTGCCGTCCTCACGCTGCTGCACAGATCCGCTGCTGCCCTTCTGCAGACCTCCAGACTCACCGACGCATCTGTGAACATCATCATCATCATCATCATCATCATCATCAGATCAAACACTAATACATCAGACTCTTAATTACCAGACACATTTAAGACCTGCTCACCAATGGATCCTCTGCAGTGAATGGGTGCCGTCAGAATGAGAGTCCAAACAGCTGATAAAAACATCACAATAATCCACACCACTCCAGTCCATCAGTTAACATCTGGAGAAGACAAAAGCTGAAACAAATCCAGCATTAAGATGTTTTTTAACTCAAATACAAGTCCATAATCCATAATAATGCTTTTCTCTGGTGAAAAAGTCCATCAAAAATTTAAATCCTGCCACATATTTGTTTAGAGCGGTTTTGTCTTGTAAACGGTGTTTGATCTGTGCAGATTTCTCTCCTGATTCAGACCAGACCAATTTTTCACTGTATTATGGACTTTTTGGATTATGGAGTTAAAAAGGTCTTATTAATGGATTTGTTTCAGCTTTTGTCTTCTCCAGATGTGAACTGATGGACTGGAGTGGTGTGGATTATTGTGATGTTTTTATCAGCTGTTTGGACTCTCATTCTGACGGCACCCATTCACTGCAGAGGATCCATTGTTGAGACAGTGATGCAATGACATGTTTATACAAACCTGATATACAAGCAAACTCATTCTAATGTCAGATGACCTGAGGGTGAGCACGTGCATTTTTTAATAAACTATTAATTTTATGTGAAGCAGGTTTAAAATCAATCGATATTGTGTAAAGCGCTATAGAAATAAACATGACTCAACTATTAACAACATTACCCTGCAAAATCCAGTCATTTTTAACAGGAATACACACGATTGAGAATTGAGACAATATTTGGCAATGGGTTCATCTTGTCAAGTGACACTACTATAACTAGACAAAGCACCTTTTTTGCTAAAGTGATGCACCTGAGACACTAAAACAATAAAATAACTTACTCTTTGCATATTTCTGGGGTTCTCAGAAGCTGAAATCATTGTTTATTTCATATGTCTATAGTGGTGAACTATAAACTAAAAAACAACAGCAAAAATAGTTTTTGTATTCTCATTTGCTCCAGCAGCAAAAGATAAATCCAAGATAGTATTTCTATAACTTTCCAAAATAGGAAAAAACATTGAGTGCTTGATTTCATTGGTAAAAAAACCCAGAAAGTTGTCAAATCTGCAATCAACCCCTCAGCCCTTCTAGACATAAGAATCAGTCAACCACCAGAAGAAACTCCTTTAGAAATAAGAAATAAGGAAAGACTGTGAGAATATGAGACGGTGTGAACTCACCTGAAACACCCGAGCGGCTGGAGGAGAGCGAGAAGAAGGGAGAGAAACAAAGAGGAAAGAGGCCAGATGAATGAGGAAGAGGAAGAAGCAGCGGCACAGACGCCAGGATGACGGAGGAAGAGCGGCGGCGATGCAAACCTTGATCATCGTGACCGTCAGATGCCACAGAGAAAGCCTTCACCGTCGCTCGAGGACGCTCCGCGTGAGCCGTGTGGGACTGTGTCTGCTCTGGGTCTGTGCCGGAGGAGGAAGAGGAGGATGAAGATGTGCTGGGGTCAGCGTGAAGGTTTTGTGATGAGGCCGATCTGCTCAGGCACTCTGTGAACGGGCCGCTGAGGCGCTGACACACACGAGGTCTGACGGCTTTTGAGGGCAATGCTTTGTGAGTGTTTGTAGGGAAGGAGGACGGGCTGAACGGAGCGGGGATCGGGAGAGTCTCGCAGGAGCCGCTGCCCAGATGCAGACCGTCACCGATGGACACGGAGCGGCTGACTTTAGCCATGGAGCTGGTGGTGGGGCTCATGTAGGAGCGCGAGGAGCGGAGGACGCGGCTCTGGGTCGGACTGTCCCACGGCTGAGGGGAGGACGGAGCCGTGACGGACGGGTGACGAGCGTCCATCTTCTCCAAACTCAGCTTGGCCAGGATGGGACGCGCCTCTCGCCGCAGATGGGACAGGGACCTTCCTGCTGGGAAAAATAATACAAATAAAACACACATTAAAGCAGTGGTCACCAACCTTTTTAAGCCTAATATTCCTGACCTCAGCCTTTATGAAGGACAAGATCTGAAAATCTGAAAAAAAAAGATCAGATAAACACAGACCAAATTGTGCTTCCCATGTAGCAAGATCAAACCTGGGTTGGGGTTCAATACTGTATAGACTTTCAAATCCTTCTCCTTACTCCCAAAGCACTTCATGATCTTGCTCCTTCATGACCGTCTTCATATCTAAACTCTAAGATCACCTTCTGTACTCACTCTTGTTCTTTCTCAAATCAACATATCTTCTATGGGGTCTCAAGCCTTTAGTCATGTGGCTCCATATTTAGAAACTCGTTACCACAGGATGTGTGAAATTTGAGGATTTTTCTCCATGTAGCTTCAATTGAGCTCAAAGAAATGGTTAAAAATGCAGTTTAAATGCAGCTTCAAAAGACTCTAAATGATCCCAGCCGAGGAAGAAGGATCTAGCGGAAAAAAATAAAATAAATTATATATATATTATATTATATTATATTATATTATATATATATATATATATATATATATATATATATATATATATAAATGCACTTTTTAACCTCAAATGCGGTCTTGTGTAGCTCTGCGATACACATACTCGGTGGATTCCAGTTTAAGACAGTTAGGGTATGTCGAAAAACTCCCATCTCATTTTCTTCTCCCAACTTCAAAATCGCCCAACATCGCTGTTTTGTCTTTTTTTGTAAAGGGCGTTTGATCTTCTTTGCACGTTCACTTTTGTAAACACTGGGTCTGTCCTTCTGCAGCGATGGAGGACGATTTTGAAGTTGGAGGAGAAAATGAGATGGGAGTTTTTCGACATACCCTAACTGTCTTGAACAGGAATACACAGAGTATGCATCGCAGAGCTACACAAGACCAGCATTTGTGGTTAAAAAGTGTATAAATATACATTTTTAAAGAAAATAACCAATCATTTCACTATAAGACCCTTCTTCCTCAGCTTGTTTAGAGTTTTTTGAAGCTGCATTGAAACTGCATTTTAACCTTCAATCCATTGAGCACCATTGAAGTCTACTATATGGAGAACAATTCTGATATGGGGTGAGTAAATTATTGGAAATGTTTATTTTGGAAGTGGAGTAATCATTTAAGACCCATTTGTTTAGGCAGGTGTTTATGTAACTGCTTGTATCCAGGTGGAGTAATGTTTATTGTTGTTGAATATTGATTGTAAGGTGTTCTTGAGTGTGATGTAAGGCACCTACAAATAAAAAAGAAGATGTGTTCTCCAGATACTCACGGTCGGTGTTCAGACTGTGTGCTGAAGCAGATTTCTGGAGTCCAGCTGTAGTTCCGCTGACAGGACAGGAGACGCGGCTCAGATACGGGTGGCTCCTCTGTGGGACGCGGCGCTGCGCTGGAGGATCTGGCTCTCCTGTGTCCTCCATCAGGGGCCCGACACCGCCGACCGTCGGCTTCACTGCCGCACTGGATCTGACAGACGGATGAGGAAACACTGGCTCCGTCCTGCATGAGGAGATGATCATATCACTGCATCAGTACAGTCAGATCTTACTCACCATCATCATCATCATCATCATCATCATGAGAATACCTGCTAGAGCACTTCTGGCTGTGCAAACCTCCTTCAGCTCTCGTTTGAGACCCTGGGAACAAGTCAAAAACAATGCATTCATGCATTCAGCAGATGCTTTAATTCAAAGCGACTTACAAAAGAGGAACAAACACTAGTGAGAGTTTACCTGCGTCACCGCCGTCTGTCAGCATCTCAGAGCTTCTCCTCCAGACGTCTTTATGCGGAGCGCTCTCAGAATCACTGATCTGTGTGTTTCTATCACAGGATTCATCATCAGAGCCCAGCGGCTCCACATCTGAGAGAAAACATTAACACTTTACCATAACATTTGATTGATTCAAAGTAGATGCGTTTAGTTTTTGATCTACTTCTATCTGCTTTCCTATATTTTTATTTTGTCGGTTTTTGTATTTTATTCCGTTTCATCTTATTTCACTGCGTTTTATCTGTGTTTCTATATTATTATCTATATCTATGTTAGGTGCTTAAATAAATTTTGATTTGATTTGATAACAGTACAGGAATAATCACGTACTAACAGCTGAATTAAATATTACTTTCACATGAAGACATGTTGCATTTCATGCATTTAGTGACTTCAAGCATGCATATCCTGTGAATCAACCCCATAAACGTTTGACAAAGAAATTATTTAAATGAAATACACAGTAACCAACTGACTGCGAGCAACACTAAATAATGAGTTTGATTCCCAGTGAATGAACTCATCAAATGTGTACTTTCAATGCAATGGAAACCGTTTTGGATAAAAGCGTCAGTCAAACGTTTAAGTAAATGAAGAGTGTGTACTAAGCTTTTTTTTTTTCAGTTTATGTTCATTTTATTTATATCATAGTAACAGAAGTGTGTGAGGTTTTACCGTGGTGTCTGTGGTCTGGACTGGATCCTCCGCTGCCGTAACCCATGGAGGCTCCGCTGACGGGACTCTGGGCTTCTTCTGCTCTTTCCTCGTGTTCGACGGTCTCAGACGGAGCCTGTATCTGGTAGGACGGTCCGGACAGGCTGCTGGTGCTGGGACAGTGATCCGGGTACAGAACCACACCCTCGGGTTCAGGAGCGCCGGCGGGAACCAGCCAGCCAGAGTCACGAGGACGCCGGAGACTCCACTCCTGAACAACACACAGAACCACACGAATCAAGCCTGGAGAACCTGTTCTTCAATAATTATTGTGTTTGAATAAATCTGTCATGAAAACAAGCTTTATTACAGTCAGCACTTAAATGATTTTATTTGAACAACAAATGGGTTTTGAATGTGCTGAATGAGTTGTGACCCGCAGGCTGGAGGTGCTGCATCGATCCTCGTCCCGCAAGCGATCAGCGCAGCTTCTGTTCCGGACCGGAGCTTCGGAAAGAGAATCGAGCTGCCGCAGCTCCAGCATGGACTTCACCATGAGCTCCAGCGACCCCACGCGACAGGACCAGCGCCGGCGCGGACGAGACGCCACCGCAGACGCATCCTGCAGACACGTCAGATACACGAACGTCTGTCCTGTCATGTGACCTCAGGATGTATTTTTACTGTATGTCAGTGATTCCCAAACATTTTCATAATCAAACCCATCTAGAAGTAACATTTCAATATTTTAACAGCTTTCTGATGTCAGTTATTGACCACATGACATGCAAACTATTTTTTTTGTAGTAGATTTTTATTTTAAATGACCTAATTTGACATTCTTATCAATTACGGTGATTATTAAGCCCAGTTTGGTAAACCCTGATGAAAACCATGTTCTCTGATCCAGCATCTGGATGTCCTAGTACCAGTTTTATGCCTAAACCAGGCTTCATTTCTCATGTCCAATGTGGTTAGATCATTTGTAAAAACATCTTGCGGCTTTACAGTAAACTGCTGAAGACAGACCCCAGCGTGAGATACAGACCTTCACTGGATTCCAGTGCACTTCATCAGACGCACCTTTAGAAGAGAAGACAACAGGATCAGACACGTTCTTCCACACCGCATTAACATCTGTAAGTGTTGAGATACACACGTGTGTGAGTCAGTGTTGTTTTATTATTGGAACGATATTTTAGATTTAATGTTTCAAATTAGTTGTTACGGTTATATTCTGTTATCATTATTGTTGCAGCTTCAGTAATATTGATGTTTTTGTCATTTTTATTATCTTTTTAAATGCATAGTTTTAATTTGTATTTCACTTTTAGTTATTTTAGTTATTCAAGTTAAACTAAATGAAAATGAGAAATACTGCCTTGGCAAAAAAATAAGTTTAAGTTGTTTATATTTTAGTTCTGTAAGACAGTTTAATATAACTGAAAAGGGTCAAAAATTGTATAGCTTTTAATCAACATTTTGAATTATGTTTTTATTTTTCCTATACATTTTTAGTATTAATCATTTTGTTGTGCATTTTTGTTTCTTTCTTTAATGTCTTTATTAACTTTAATTTTAGTTTTAGTTATTTTATATTACGTTAAACTAAACTAAAATAAGAAAAAATATATTGTTTTAGTTAAAGTTTATTTTATTTATAATAATAGTAATATTTTAATGGTTTCAGTTTTAGTTTACTATAATAATCCTTTGATAACAAACATCTGTGTTGCTGTTAGGTTCTAGTAATTATAAGTAGCTGTATATAGAACAGTAGAAGTCCTCATGTAGAGTAAAGGTGTGTGTGTTCTGACCGGTCTCCTCGTCAACACTGTCCTCTGTCCTCTGGCTGATGTCCAGCTGTCCTTCTGTCTGTTCAGGTGTCTTCACGTCTTCATCATCTTCCTCTTCCTCTCGGTCGCTCTCAGATGAGCAGGTCATGATGGACATGGATCTGTGCAGCGTGAATCCAGTCACAGAGGATCGTCTAAAAACAAACTCGCTTATATCAAACAAATAAACACAGGCTTAAATCAGTCAAATGCACATGATGTGGATCTTAATCTCTCCTGCACCTGAAGGGATTGCTCCTGCTGCTCGATGTACTGTGACGACGCTTGATCACAGACAGTCTCTCTCTCATGCTGACGGTGAGTTCAGGAGCGAGACGCCACACAAAGATACAGCTGAAACACAATAGACTCGGTGAGATTCACAGCACGACAGAACAGAAGCTGAACAGAAGAACAGCTGGAGTCAAACCTGTCCGCTGAAGAGGAGAACAGACGCCTGCAGTCACTGCTGAACCTCAGAGCCGTGATGATCTCTGCCAATAGGAACAACACAATCACCATCATAGTCACAATCACACCATCACCACATTCACACTATCAGTCACAATCATCACAGTTACAATCACCACCAATCACAATTACATCACAATCACACCATCATCACATTCTCGATCACAATCACCACATTCGTCACAATAACCATCATCACATTCACACCATCATCACATTCTCGATCACAATCACCACATTCGTCACAATAACCATCATCACATTCACACCATCATCACATTCTCGATCACAATCACCACATTCGTCACAATAACCATCATCACATTCACACCATCATCACATTCTCGATCACAATCACCACATTCGTCACAATAACCATCATCACATTCACACCATCATCACATTCTCGATCACAATCACCACATTCGTCACAATAACCATCATCACATTCACACCATCATCACATTCTCGATCACAATCACCACATTCGTCACAATAACCATCATCACATTCACACCATCATCACATTCTCGATCACAATCACCACATTCGTCACAATAACCATCATCACATTCACACCATCATCACATTCTCGATCACAATCACCACATTCGTCACAATAACCATCATCACATTCACACCATCATCACATTCTCGATCACAATCACCACATTCGTCACAATAACCATCATCACATTCACACCATCATCACATTCTCGATCACAATCACCACATTCGTCACAATAACCATCATCACATTCACACCATCATCACATTCTCGATCACAATCACCACATTCGTCACAATAACCATCATCACATTCACAATCACACCATCAGTCACAATCACCACAATCATCAGTAACAATCACCAGTCAAAATCACCACCAATCACAATTACATCACAATCACAGTCACAATCATCACAGTTACAATCATCATAATCATCACAATCACATTCACCATCAACATCACAGTCACGATCACCACAATCAGTCACATTTACTTTCATCCCAGTTCCAATCACCATCATCACACACTGATTTACTCAAGGAGTCGTGTGTTACCTGAGTGTCCGAACACGGTGGCCAGACTCTCTCCGGTCTGGAAGTCAATCAGACTGATGTTCTTATCAGAGCAGCTGGAGGCCACAAACAGACCTGACGGATCGATCTGAACCTGCAGAAAGCAAAAACTAGACTTGACTGAAAGAAAAACAGCTGGAAAAAAAAAAAAAGTAATCTGTGCTACATGACTAGGGAAATAAACAGAGTATGGGGCTGTGGTGTTCCCTTTTACTCAATTTCAATTGTGATGAAAACTATAACTATAGTTTGAATAGTTTTAAGTCTAAATGAAGAACATCATTAGAATCACTTTCAGAATGATGTTATTTTCCAGGCGATGAATGACTGACAGCCAATCTGAGACTGGTTATTGTTCTTGAAGTGAAGCGCTTGTACACATGTTGAGTGTCTGAATCAGCATGAGCACTAGTTGAGCAGCAGCAGTAGTGAGCTGAGCCGTGTATCAGTGATCTGACCTTCAGCAAACTGCCGTCTTCAGTCCGAGAGCCACTGAAGGATCTCTTGTGTTTGCCGCTGCTGATGTTGATCAGTCTGGAGAAGCACAGACACACATGAACATCATCAGACCATCCTCAACATCGTCACGCTCTCAAACCAACATCCGTATCTCCTCACCGGATGCTGCGGTCCTGACAGCCCACGGCCGCGTACTTGCATGTGGGATCCACGTCCATGTCGTTAGGAGTCGCTTTACGAACCACATGATGAGTCCTCTTGAACTCAGTTCCTCTGAGCGTCTGAACAAACCAGCGTTAGCATCATAAACTCTCAAACAGACGGCTGTGCTGCTTTAATATTAGAAACACTCATGGAGTCATATCTTATAGATACAGGTACATTAACTTGTGATGCGTTACAGAAGACATGTTTTTCTCTTGTGTGAAATTAAAAACAGTCAAACAGACTCAGTTCTTCATTGAGGAGTGTTTCAGGTTGGTAGATCTGAGTGAACACACATTTATCAGGAAAACTCTGGATCCGATCAGTGGTTGTGTTGTTTTTCTCTGGACTCACCCTGTGAGCGGTGCGGATGTAAACGCTCTTATCCGCTCCACAGCTGATGATCCGCAGCTTCCCATCAGCGGCTGCTGGATCCAAACATGAAGGACAATCACAAGATCACACTCAGATCATCTTTGTGTTTATTATAATATTATATAAACAAGGGGAAAAGGAGCTCTCACCAGCGAAGCGGACGGAGGTGATGGAGGACGAGTGCTCATCCAGTGTCTGCAGCAGACTGTAGTCTTCCTCAGCGTCAAACACCTGGATCAGTCGATCTCGACTCGCGGTGGCCAGCAGATTCACGCCTGTCAAACACACACTCACAATCACAATCACACACACGTCTGCAGAGAAACACTCTGATCTGATCTCAACTAACACACACACACACACTCTGATCTGATCTCAACTAACACACACCTGATGGAGGTTTAGAGTATTCCAGACACACGATCTCAGAGTCATGGACTTCAGCCTTCACCAGCTCCTTCATACACGCCAGATCATGAATCCTGCCTCATCATCATCATCATCATCATCATCATCATCATCATCAGAAACCTCTCAAACACTGGAGTACTTAGTCACATTAACAGAAATGACTAAAATAAATTCTGTTAAAAAAATTTTTCCAGAAAATATTAAATTATTTTTTAAAAACTTAAATAAATAAATAATAATTAATAATAACAATAATAGTATCAAATATAAAAACTATGTAAAATGCAATTTTATTAAAAGTTAGAAGAGTAAAATAGTAAAAAAAAACTTATAGTATAAATAAATATAAAATAAAACAGTAAATAACAAAAGTGAAAAAAAATAACTCAACAATAAAAAATAAATAATAATAGTAGTAGCAAATATAGAAATATGAAAAATGTAATTTAGAATGTTAGAAAAAGGAAAAAATGTATAAAGTATAAAAAATAAATATAAAATAAACAAAAGTAAATATGAACAAGAGTACAAAAACATTAAATTATAACTCAATAATTAAATATGAAAAATAAAATGTAAAAAAACAGAAAAAGTACACTTAAAATATAAAAAAGGAAATACATTTATAAAATAGTGTACATAAATCAAAATAATAGATGTAAAAAATATGAAAAAGTAAAAAACTAATATATATTATATAAATAAAAGCAGAAAAAAATAGATTTTTTAAAAAGAAAAAAGTTTGTAAAAACATGTATAAAGTATAGAAACTAAATATAAAACTAACGAACAAAAGTGATTTTTTTAAACAAAAAAAAAAATGTAACTCAACAAATAATTAAATTTAAAAAGTTTAAAAAAAAAAAAAAAAAAAAAAACTACAAATGAATAAAAACTAAAAGAAAAGTACACTTAAAATATATGAAAAAGTAAAATCAAAAATGTGTGTGCAATGTAGATTATGAATAAATAAACAGGTAATAAATAAATATATACACTTATAAATAAAAAAATAAAACTTTGGGCACCATTAAGAAGACATTATTTTGACATGATGATGAGAGTTGGTGTCATTCTCAACATCCGTACCTGAGTGTGCCGTTTCTGTCTCCGGACGCCAGGTGTCTCCCGTCCGGACTGACGCAGATGGTTCTGATGCCGGTTCTGCTGTCGCCGCTCGATCCCTCGACTTTCTCTGAGCCACCGATGGCGGTTCCCTCCACGTCCAGCAGAGCGGCGGTGCTGTGCTCCATGTAGATGATGTGATGAAGATCCTGACAGAGTTTACATTCCCTTCATCACTCGTCATCGACTGACATCACAACACTCAGCGTTCAGAGGCTGGACTTACGTTACTCAACACGTTACCACAGCGAACCCCGTCTGAACTCCAGATCCGCACACTGCAGTCAGACGAACACGTGAGGAACCAATCGCAGCCCAGCGCCGTCTCTGAGCCCTCGCCGTTATTAGGAAACATCTGGAACGGAGTACAGAGAGCCCACCACAGATACATTCGTTATTATACAGATGCATTTATTTGTTCAAAAACACAGTAAAATTGTGAAATAGTTTTGTAATTCAAAACAGCTGTTTTCTATGTGAATATCTATTAAAATGGAATTGACTGCTGGAATTTTCAGCATCATTAACTGCAGTCTTCAGAGTCACATGATCCTTCAGAAATCATTCAGATATGCTGATTTGCACCTCAACAAACATTTCTGATTATTAGCAATGTTAAAAACACTTGTGCTGCACAATATTTTTGCGGAAACCGTCATACATTTTATGTTTTAAGATTTCACAGATGGATAGAAAGTTCAAAAGACCAGCATTTATTTCAAATAAAAACATT
This sequence comes from Garra rufa, assembly GCF_049309525.1. Taxonomy (NCBI): domain Eukaryota; kingdom Metazoa; phylum Chordata; class Actinopteri; order Cypriniformes; family Cyprinidae; genus Garra; species Garra rufa. The sequence goes on from NC_133373.1 coordinate 39,056,685, forward strand.
TTGTAACATTATAAATGTCTTTACTGTCACTTATGATTAATTTAATGCAGACTTGATGAACAAAAGTGTTTTCTGTAATGGTCATGTGTTCACAAAATCAGTATATTAGAATGATTCCTGAAGGATCATGTGACACTGAAGACTGCAGTAATGATGCTGAAAATGCAGCTTTTGATCAGCAATCAATTACAGATAACATATTTGCATAGAAAACATGTTTTAGATTATAATAATTTTTCACAATTTTTACTGTATTGTTGATCAAATATGCAGCCTTGGTAAACAGAAGAAATGGAAAATAATTGTTGAATTTATGAATTCAGGAAGTTTATATGGCATGCAATTAAAGTGTGTTGTCACAGTTGTGCTCTACAGAAACACCTCTAATATAATATTAATAACGGATGCAGATGTGAGCAGATGTTCACCTGTAGATCCCAAACAGAGGCCGAGTGATAAAGCGCAGAGTAAACTTTGCCCACTTTCCGCAGGTCTCGCGTGTCCCAGACGTATAAACTGTGGTCATTATACACACAGGACAGCCAGCGGTTCACGGGGTCAAAGGTCACCGCCACTGAGTCTGGATAATGGCCGTCTGGCGCTCTGGTGAAAAGATGACTGAAGAACAGAGGAGACACTCTTTAGATGCATTAGGGCAGGGCATTACCAAGAATCGGGCGATACCATATGTGTTACGACACAGGGGCTGTGATACTGTAAGCAAAGCGATATATTGGGATATTTCTTATTTTATGAATAGGACATAATTTGAGGAAAGCTGTAAATAAGAATACACCACACACACACGCGCACACACACACACACACATCTGTATTTGCATTAATCAGTGCCTGTAATTCTAAGTTATTGAACCACTTTTTCTGCATAACACAAGTTTAGTTATTAAATGTACGAAATGTAAGCTTTTATAATCAGACCATATATATTTTTAGACCCTGCTTTAAAATTTAGGTTTATAATTATAACACACAATGTTAGAACATTTTGATCTGAACTATATAAACATGTGCATCAATATTTTCTTCCACCCCTAAGAGGCGTCTCATGTCCTTCAGGGTGAATCTGAGTGATTCTTTCATCCCATCAGGTGAAGCGCTGCTAATTACAGACTGTAATGCGTTAACAGAGCTCTAATGCGGACAGGAATGAATGTTACACAACCAGATCTGATCACACTAAACCCAGAAACCCGTCCGGTGCGAGACAGATCCGCTAAAGCACAGACACACAGAACTGAGTTTATATTCATTCATGAATTTATCACTCTGTTTACTTCATCAAACAACCAAACTATTACAAGTCAAATCTACAAATATTACTAACATTAAATGAGACCCTGGAGCACAAACCCAGTCATAAGGGTCATTTTTTGAAATTGAGATTCACACATCATCTGAAAGCTGAATAAATAAGCTTTGTTAGGATAGGACAATATTTGGCCGAGATACAACTATTTGAAAAACTGCAATCTGAGGGTGAAAAAAGTCAAAGTATTGAGAAAATCGCTTTTAAAGTTGTCTAAATGAAGTTCTTAGCAATCAGTGTTGGGGGTGATGCATTATGTAATAATATGACTTTTTCCAAGTAACTAGTAAAGTAACACATTACTTTTTAATTGACAAGAAAATATCGGAGTTACTTTTTCAAATCAGTAACACCAGTAACTTTTCCCTCATTTACTGATTAAAAGCTCTCCTGTCCCCATGTTGAGAGAAATCAAGAGTAAGATGTTACTTTAGTTCGAGGATAAATGTGAACATGCATTAATTCATCTCACTCACTAAAAAACAGATCCAGTGTTCATCGAAATGAATAAAAACACTGAAATTCAGCACAAACCTGCAATAATTAAATATGTTCAATAATACAAATATCCTTTATGTATTTAATTCCATTTTATGAACCGATGTCTTTGCTGCCGGCCTTCGATGATCCAATTCATCCATACTAATAAACACAAATTACTCAAGATAATCGAACATTTGTTTTCCTTTTTTTTATCGCTGAAGAGTTGACATTTGTTCTTCTGTGGTCTACTGTACAGACGGAGATTTACTTTTCTCTAAGCCTGAGGATTTTGGTGTAAAAAGGCTTTTACATTTGACTAAAATAGACTTTTTACATTAAAAACAAACAAGCCCTGCCCAGATTTAAAAAGTAACGCAAAAGTACCGTAACGCATTACTTTCCAGAAAAAGTAACGTAATTAATTACTTTTTTAGGGAGTAACTCAATATTGTAATGCATTACTTTTAAAAGTGACTTTCCCCAACGCTGATAGCAATGCATATTACTAATCAAACATTAAGTTTGGATATATTTACAGTAGGAAATTGACAAAATATTTTCTTGGAACATGATCTTATTATCCTTATGATTTTTGGCATAAAAGGGAAAATCTATTATTTTGACCCATACAACGTATTTTTGGCTATTGCTACAAATATACCTGTGCTACTTAAGACTGGTTTAGTGCTCCAGGGTCACATATATATAAATTTAAATAATGTTAAAACTCTTAATGGTCCAAAAACAAGCTTTGTTCTCATTATTGCAGTGATTTTGGGGTAGACTCTGACCTGAACGTGTCTGGATGTTTGTAGGGAAAGTATTATTATTATTATTATTGTCTGACCTGGGCTGTGTGGCGGTGGACAGGTCGATGCCCAGATGATGTGGACGGGGCAGTGTGCAGATGAAGCGCAGGTCAGACGATCCGAACACACGTACGGTTCCGTTCGCACACGCGCAGAAGATCAGATCCTCCGTCACCGACAGAGAGCGCGCTGAACTCGTCTACAGTCACAAACACACACGAGGAATACGTCAGCAATGACTAACTTACGAGATAATAAGAGCTAACTACGTGTCATGCGTGTGACTGACCTGCAGATGGACCCAGCGGTCCAGAATCCTCCGGCCGTTGAACTCACACAGCAGACCCGACGACGTGATGCAGAAGGTGCTGTCGGACTTCAGTCCTCGTCCACACGCCACGTCACAGAAGAAGTTATTCTGCAGCTCCCCGAGGAGACCGGAGCGGCCCACCAGCGGCACGGGACACGCCAGCTGCACAGGATCATGGAAACGTGGAAATCTGATAGTTGATCAATCCACCACTGAATTAAAGCATCACTATCTGAACCTTCTAACTACTACACTCAGGAACTAAGCTTCCAAAAGAGTGTTTTCTGTAGTGATGCCACAGATGAACCAATCTTCAGCAATCAGTTCTTAAAACCTTTTTTTTTTTTTTGGAAAGAAGCTCCAGAGGTAGATAATCAGTCATTTAAAGGATAAAGATCACTTCCAAAACAAATAAATTACAGATAATTTACTCCCTTGTCATTCAAGATGTTCATGTCTTTCTTTCTTCAGTCGTAAAGAAATAGTTTTTTGAGGAACACATTTCAGGAGTGTTCTCCATATAGTGGACTTCTATGGTGCCCTGAGTTTGAACTTCCAAAATGCAGTTTAAATGCAGCTTCAAATACTCTAAATGATCCCAGCTGAGGAAGAAGAGTCTTATCTAGTCAAACAATTGGTTATTTGGGTATGTTGAAAAACTCCCATCTCATTTTCTCCTCCAACTTCAAAATCGTTCTACATCGTTGTTTTACCTTTTTTTTTTTTTTATAAAGGGTGTTTGATCTTCTTTACATGTTGACTTTGGGCACCATAGAAGTCCACTATATGGAGAACATTCCTGAAATGTTTTCCTCAAAAGACACGAACATCTAGGATGACAAGGGGGTGAGTATATTATCTGTAATTTTTTGTCCTGGAAGTGAGCAACTTCTTTATAATGACACAAACAGATTCACTGATCAGAGATAATCAGGACGTGGTTTTACCTGATTAGCGTGAGACGGTTCCAGATACCAGAAGCGGACGTGTCTGTTCCCCGCCGTGACGAAGTGAGAGCCGTCCTCCGAGAAAGACACGGCCGTCACTTTACTGGACACCTTATTGGCCGCTATCAGAGCGCTCTTCTGCGGGAATGATGAGAGTGAACACGTGTGACGACGCAGTGAGGCGCCGCAGGGCATGATGGGTAATTACAGTACCTTCCAGGCCCACAGGTTGACGCTCATGTCGTGCTGCGATCCCACGCTCACGATGTATTTGCCGTTGGGAGAAAACGCCACGCAGGAGACGCCGTACTTGTGCTCCTGCAGCTCCGAGACCAGAGACCCGTCGCTCACGTCCCACACGCGCACCGCCGCCAGATGACCGCTCTGAACAACACAACCACAGTTAACTAGACACACAACCACTGACCACAACTACACACCTGTGACTGACCTCTCCTGTCACCAGATACCGGCCGTCTGACGAGAACGACAACGCACTGATGGCCTTCCTGAGGAACCACACAACATTCACAAGTTAAAACAATCATTCATCTAAAAATGAAAATGTGCTGAAAATGATGTAGATGAGTTTGTTTCTTCATCAATTTGTAGAACTCGTTATTCCATCATTAGCTCACCAATGGATGTGAATGGGTGCCGTCAGAATGAGAGTCCAAACAGCTGATAAAAACATCACAATAATCCTCAAGTGATCCACTCCAGTCCATCAGTTCACATCTGGAGAAGACAAAAGCTCAAACAAATCCAGCATTAAGACGCTTATAACTAAAATACACCAAGTCCATAATCTATAATAACGCTTCCTCCAGTGACAAAGTCCATCTCCTGTTGTCTTTCACATCTAAATAACGGCCACATGTTTGTTTAGAGCTGTTTTGGCTTGAAAACGATGCTTGATCTGTGCAGATTTCTCTCCTGATTCAGACCAGACCACTTTATCACTGGAGGAAGCGTTATTATGGATTATAAACTCGTATTTGAGTTAAAAAGGTCTTAATGATGGATTTGTTTCAGCTTTTGTCTTCTCCAGATGTGAACTGATGGACTGGAGTGGTGTGGATTATTGTGATGTTTTTATCAGCTGTTTGGACTCTCATTCTGACGGCACCCATTCACTGCAGAGGATCCGCTGGTGAGACAGTGATGGAGTCACACATTTATACAAATCTGATGAACAAACAAACTCATCCATGTCTTTGAAGGCCATGTGAGGACATGTATAAGTATCATTTTTGGATGAACTATTCCTTTATCATTTTGCTGACCCTCAACACAAACTCTAGAGTATTTTCGGCTGATGTGTGTGAGTGACATTGTAGTTCTTCACCTGGATGAGTTGATGAGATGCTGTTGGGTGTTTTTGGCCGGGTTCAGTAACACAACGACACACCTGAATGAGACAGAAACAAGCACTGCATTCACTGCAGGAGTCCAATAATAGGCCTAAACCTTCAACTAATCTTTGTATTTTCATTAAAAGCTGGTTAATCGCTGTAATACTCTTGGGAAAGAGCCACGAGGACTGAGATCTGCTCTCCTTACACTGAACAACACACCTACTGGAGAAAACACTAGCCACATATTCCCATTTAGAAAAATGACTTATTTAAATCAATGCAATTATTATGCACTGTTCATTATCCTCAACATCCCTCATGTTAAAATAAATAAGATGAAGGTCAATATGCATCCATTGAATTCATATATGATCTGAATGCCATGATCTCACCCGGCTGGATAGGCCACCGTTCCTGAACACGGATCGCATGTTAAACCACTGTTTCCTGCAGTCGTGAAGCCCAGAACTCTCTCTAGAGTCACCTGAGACAATATGAACAACATTAACTATCATTTAATACACAAACACAGTGATCTAAATAAATAAATATCACTGTATTAAATAGAAACAGGGTTAAATCTAAAATAAATATATATATACACACACACACACACACACACACACACACACACACACACACATAAAGAGTTCATTTGCAAAAACATATAACTCTATTTTTAACAATTTTCGAAAATCATGTTTTTTTGTGCATTTCAATTAATCTCAACGAAACTGCAGTTGGGTTATTTCAATATGATGTAAAAATAACTAAAAAACACACAACATAATAAAAAAAATATGATAACATAATAAAAAAAGCATGTATTTGATCACTTATTAGCTTTTGCAAATAAATAAAATTTTAAATACTTGTTCATTTTTTTCCTTCAAAAAGGTGAATATTTAAAATAAATTAATAATATACATACAATGTATATACATAAATTGTATAAAATGAATAAACCACTTTTTACTCTCTCTTTCTCTCAATATGACAAAAGGTAGTTTTACATTTTTAAGCAGTATTTTCAATGGGAAAAGACTGATCTAAAGACAGCAAGTTCATTTTCTTGACTGATGATTAATGACATTATTATTGTTACAAACAGATTCAGGAGCTCAAAGTCAACACAAGAGGAAGATGGGAATGTGCTGATGTGTTTATTCTGTGGAAATCACTGAATCAATGTGAAAGAGTCTGTGACAACATCATCTGTAGGAGCAATCAACATGAGAACACCGAGATCTTCAGTCTAGATGAACTTCACAAGATCAAACCACAAACTAATCAGCGAAATCAACTAAATACAATCAGAAACAGATCAAAGGACGCGAGCTCCTCAGAATAAGCAGCACTTTGTTTCATGTTTCACTGGATGTTTGTTCCAGTGATGAAACATTTGATATTTGTCGCAAATGTCAGAATGTTTTGCTACATTGTGGCGCGCTTCATAATAATAACTATGGGTGAGTTTCTTTACCTTGCTGGACAGACTGTCTTTGAAGCGGCCGCTGCGGCTCTTTCTGAGTTTGATGGACGGCGAGCGCAGGAGATTCTTAATGCGACTCTTGATGGTAAAAGCCTCCATGAGTCCTGCATCCACACACGAGCGCACTCAACTCCTGCAGTCAATCAGCACAGTACTGGAACTCACTCAGCGGCCTTTGAATCTCTACTGACTCCAGCGGCGCTCATCAGCGCGTTCGGCGATCTGATTGGCTTCTGTGACGCATGACGTGTCGCTGTGATTACATATTCATGAGTATGATAAACAGAATAGTTTCGCCAGCCAATCCCTGACTCCTGATGGATTTGGAGTTGATGAAGAGTAACACCAATGAATGAAAATGTCTATGTACTGAAGAAGAAAATAAGAAAAATAATTGATCGTTAACCTTTAAGCAACAAGACTAAATGTTGAATTACAATTAAATTATGCTAAAGTGGAAAACCATGGTTAATTTTTTAAGGGATTTGATTTGAATTTGTTTATACTTTCTTTTACATTTCTTTCCCTTTTTTAAACTGTACTGCCTTAATGGTTTGATGTTTTCTACTGCTTAATAATAAAAAAATCTGAAAAAAGTGAGCCTGCACCAAAGTTCTGATCTGAATCAAAGGATTCACGAACCCGCACCAAAGTACCGAACTTAATCGAATAATTTGTGATCCGAAGTTCCGATCTGAATCGAAAGATTCAGGAATCCGCACCAAACTGAATCATATGATTCGCGATCCGAAGTCAATCTGAATCAAATTTGATCTGAATCAAATAATTCAAATGATTCGCGAATCAAATCAAAAGTTCCAATTGATTCCAAAAGATTCACGAACCCGCTCCTATGTTCTGATTTGAATTCAATGCTTCACAATCCAGTTGGAACGTTTCAAATAAGCGAATCATTTTGGGAGAAATTCAAGAATTTTCAAGGACTTTTATCACCTTGTATGAACCCAGCAAACATATGAAAAGTTACACAGCTCAACGATACTAAAATTAACATTACATGACTAAACATTTGTAGAAGCAGTACGGTTTGCATAACCACTAATGTGCCATTCTAATCTAAAAAAAAACTTTAAAAATTAAAAATCAAATTAAAACTACACTTAAAATGAGACATTTCCTGATTGTACTTGCCAAAATCATGTTCTGTCAGTATGTTTCATGTTTAACTTCTGTATTTAAAATAGTGTTGCTACATTTATGAAGGCAAGACAGCAAAACATTTACATGGATTTACATTTTATTTACACACAAAGCTGTTATATCAACTCAATTCTGAGACCATTTCAATGTGATAAAGAGAAAGAATCCACATAATTTACAAAGTTGACAGGATGAATGCATTAAGATCCATCAGGTTCTGAGTTACTGAGGTGTTTTCTGTTTAGATCTCTGGAAGATGAATTAGTGATTAGAAATGAAAGCAAACGAACAAAGGCCTCATATCATAATGACATAAATCACAAAAATAAATCTGTTTCAACGGAAGGAACACATAATCCATAAATTGTGCAAAAAATGTTTAGTATTAAACCAGACTCCATAGAAGTGTCACCCCAATGTGGGTTAATGAGCTTATTATCCAGTAATATCCTGAGAAATATTCATACATAACTGCTTTTTACAAAGATTGTTCAAACTCATGCCGTAAATGCGGAAAATCAAAGTATTGCTCCATCAACACGATTCAGGCTCAGGTGGAGATATTCATGATGGGAGAGCGAGTGACGCTTTACTCTCATGTTTACTACGGTATTCAGGAGGAGATGCAGCACACCTGCAGACGACGTGTTTGTGTTTTACATCTTATTTCATCCTCTCTCTGACTCATGAATGCATCGTACATCCACACAGAGCTCAGAGCACTTGACCTGGATGACGGCACTCGTCTTCATCGTCTGGGAGGCTCAATCTCGGTGAAGGACTGCAGGATTACGTTGGGCAAACGTCTCTTCAGCACTAAACAGAGCAGATAGAGTGAATGTTTTCACTGTATTTTTCACCAATGCTCCTGAAACACTGGATTCATCATGGACTCACCTGCTGGACTGTGTGCAGTCGTCTCTAATGGACTTGTGGCTGATGAAGGAGCTGCTGTTTTCTGCTGTAACACTGTTCCTGTCACAGGAAAAGACAACCAATGTTAGTTTAACCCTATAAAAGCCACTGTATTATATTTGATATATGCATTTTTAATGCTTCTAAACGATCAAACTTTACTGTCACACTCAATCTATTCCATGTCTTGTCATCTGAGTTTTTTATCCAGTTAAACGTTTTTTTTTTTTTTTTTAGTGTAATTGTACAAACGTCCACCTCCGGCTGGTGCTTCATGTGTGCTTCTGCTGTCAAATCTTGACTGATTTTCATCAAGTAAACATCAGAATAACTGTAGTACACTGCAAAAAATGCTTTTCTTTCTTAGATTTCTTGTCTTGTTTCCAGCCAAAATATTTTAAAATTCTTAAATCAGGAAGGATTTTCTAGACAAGTAAAAACTATTTTCTTGTTTTCAGAACACGCAAAATAATCTGCCAATGGGGTAAGAAAAAAAAAATCTAAATTTTAAACAGAAAACAGGAATATTTTTCTTAACCCCATTGGCAGATTATTTAGCTTGTTCTGAGCAAAAACTCAATTAATTTTGATTTATTTTGAAAACAAGAAAATAATTTTTACTCGTCTAGAAAATCCTTCTTGATTTAAAAACGTTTCGATATTCTGGCTGGAAACAAGACAAAACATCTACGTAAGAAAAGTATTTTTTGCAGGGTGGCATTTCCAGATGAACACTTGCTGGACTGAAGCAGCTTGGCTTTACTTGATTCTCCATTAATCATTTTTTAGTCTCAAATCTGATCATCAGGATCTTTTGAGGAAGCGGAGGAATAATCTTCTCAAGCCTCCAAAACATCTCACATCTTTTGAGGAACGTTTTATTAGCTCATCTCTCAATCATCATTGGACTGCATTGCTTTATATGTTTGGATCATTTCAATCTCATCTTACTGAGACATATATTTATATCAGTATCTGCTCTACTGTTTGAAAGATCCCATTGATTTACATTGCAAGTATCAGTATTTATATATATTTAAATATTAGCAATTGCAGCAAATTATTAAATTTGGTCAGTTTGAGCTCATATGTGACCCTGGACCACAAAACCAGTCTTAAGTCGCTGGGGTATATTTGTAGCAATAGCCAAAAATACATTGTATGGGTCAAAATTATTGATTTTTCTTTTATGCCAAAAATCATTAGGAAATTAAGTAAAGATCATATTACATTAAGATTTTTTGTAAAATTCCTACTATAAACCTATCAAAATGTAATTTTTGATCAGTAATATGCATTGTTAAGAACTTAATTTGGACAACTTTAAAGGTGATTTTCTCAGTATTTTGATTTTTTTGCACCCTCAGATTCCAGATTTTCAAATAGATGTATCTCGGCCAAATATTGTCCTATCCTAACAAACTATACATCAACAGAAAGCTTATTTATTGAGCTTTCATATGATGTATATATCTCAGTTTTGTAAAATTTAGCCTTATGACTGGTTTTGTGGTCCAGGGTCACATATATCAGACTCTATGAGCCATGAAAGCCTGATAGAGCAAATATGATTTTTTACAATGAATTTCAAAATATTAGATTTTTCTGATTAATAAATGTCATATTTCAGGTAGGGATGGGACCATAAATCGTTGCAATGCGAATTGAGAAATGATTCAGCATGGATTCTAAGATTTCCGAAACACATCGCGATTGTTTCTGAAATCGATTCTGATCTTAATTTTAATCTGCTGTCAAAATCTAAACTCAGAATCGATTCGCGATGCATTCAGAAGATTTCAGAATTAATCCGTGAATCGATTTATAGTCCCACCTCGAATATCAGGGCTATATTTAGTTTACAGAGCTCTAACACTCTTTCCTTCACTTTTTTATTTGTTCATCTCATAATCCTCATTGGATTGATGTATATGTTTGGATCATTTCAGTCTCATTTTACTAAAACATATTATTGGAGATATAGAGTGACCACTGATATTTGGATAATTTTATATCAGTATCTGCTCTACTGTTAGAAAGATCTCATTGATTTACTGATTTGCAAGCATCAGTATTTCATCATTTAAATAATAGCAACTGCAGCAAACTAATATTTTTGCTCAGTTTGAGCTGTTGTTTCCTCCATATTTTCACTAGATCAGACTATATGAGCCAAGAAAGCCTGATGGAGCAAATATGATTTTTAACAAAACAAAAAAACAAAAACACATGCAGTCAATTTCAAAACATTAGATTTTTCTGATTACTATTGGGATATAATGATTGGGATTGTTGGGGTAGGGATGGGACAAATCGTTGCAACGCGAATCGAGAAATGATTCTAAGATTTCCAAACACATTGCGATTATTTCTGAAATCGATTCTGAGCTTAATTTTAATCTGCTGTCAAAATCTAAACTCAGAATCGATTCACGATGCATTCAGAAGATTCGATTTATCATCCCATCTCTAATATCAGGCTATATTTAGTTTACAGAGCTCTAACACTATCATCTGCGCACACACACGTCTGTACAGTCGGTCCGTAACGCTCATGATTTACCGTTTGCACCGGAGCGGCGTGAGATCAGAGTCTGATAATGAGAATACTGGCGAATCAAAACCCGTTTCTTGGCCATCAGAGATGTGCTGTGATCCTGGAGAACTCCGATCATCCGACAAGCCTGAGACAGAGCAACATCACGTCAATGAACCTGCCGTCACACACGAGTAGATATCATTCCTGATCCCGCAGGACATCACGGGCTCACCTCTCGGAGCAGGTCTTGAGTGTTCATCATGTCGTCTGCTTCGATGCCCAGAGCCCTCTTCAACGAATCTAAACTCTGCAGCAGCTCCACGTCCTGCTTCCGTTCTCTGAGCGTCTGATTCAGACGCCACGTTCTCTTATACAGCGGCAGATCAGACATGAACCGCACCGGATGATGGGACGCTCCTATTGATTTACATTTCTGCTGGAAAAAAGATGAAGTATCATACAAGCGATTGTTTTACAGATGCATTTTTTATTATTATTGCATTTCACAGAAAAGCATCCCATAATGCCTCAGTGAGCAAAACTAACTCGACTGAAGAAAATTAAGAATAAAGAGACTTACAAGCCATTGATACTGAGCTGCTTGCTGTGTTTTCCTGAAGAGAGAGATTGAATGAATAGAGCAGCAGTTTGTCATAAGAAGATTCCTGAAAGATCAAACTCAAGTCAAAGAAATGAAACTGTCATCAACTCACCGTTTTGCCTTTGCTCTTAAGAGGCTGATGTTCATCTTCTCTTCATACTCCTCAAACGCCTCGATGTCAACATCATCCTCACTGCACCAATCATTCTAGGATCGAAACACAGTACAATCTGAGAATAGGGATTCAAACGGACTTTGTTCTTCATGTTGATTCAATTAAAGGTTGATATTAGGACTGGGTACTGAGACAAACCGCATGATTCAATTCAACTTTGATTTACCATCTTGTGATTGCATTCAATTTGAATCAGATTCGATTTCCATTCATTTGTGTATATATATATTGTTCAGTGCATGTTATTTATAATGTTAAAAGTTGCAAACAAATATTTAAATTAAAACACAAACACAAAAAAAAACTATAACTGTGTTATTAAAGTTATGACAACAGCAAATGTTTTTTTTTAATGGCAGATTCATTTAAACATTAAACATTGAAGAACAGGTTCAGTAAAATATAGTGACATGCAGTGTTGGGGGTAACGCATTTCAAGTAACAAGTTAATTAATAATATTACTTTTTCCAAGTAACTAGTAAAGTAACGCATTACTTTTTAATTGACAAGAAAATATCTGAGTAACTTTTTCAAATCAGTAACACCAGTTACTTTCCTCCATTTATTGATTAAAAGCTCTCCTGTCCTCATGTTGAGAGAAATCAAGAGTAAGATGTTACTTTAGCTCTAGAATAAATGTGAACATGCATTAATTCATCTCACTCACTAAAAAAAAGAAACAAATATACAAATATCCTTTATGTATTTAATCCCATTTTATGAACCGATGTCTTTGCTGCCGACCTTCGATGATCCGATTCATCCAGACTAATAAACACAAATGACTCAAGATAATCGAACATTTGTTTTCCTCTTTTTATTGCTGAAGAGTTGACATTTGTTCTTCTGCGGTCTACTGTACAGACGGAGATTTACTTTTCTCTAAACCTGAGGATTTTGCTGTGAAAAGGCTTTTACATTTGACAAAAATACAACCTTTTATATTAAAAACAAACAAGCAAGCCCTGCCCAGATTTAAAAAGTAACGCAAAAGTAACGCATTACTTTCCATAAAAAGTAACTAAGTAACGTAATTAGTTACTTTTTTTAGGAAGTAGCTCAATATTGTAATGCATTACTTTTAAAAGTAACTTTCCCCAACACTGGTGGCGTGTAATATAGTACATATATTTATCATAATGCTCCTCTCTAGAGTCATTTTCGAGTTGGTTCATTAAACGTCTTTCCTGAGGTAAATGTGATGTTACTGATCACAAGCTGTTTTATTGACGTCTTTCTGAGGCTAAATAACTGATTGATCAATTACATCGATTCAAAATTCATTTCAGTATGTTGTTCTGTTTCTTTTAACACCTTCTTTTGTTTAGTTATGTTTATTGCCAAAATTTTAGGAATGCACCAAATGTTTGGCAACCGAAATTATAAATAAGGCCAAATGAATGATAGCGAACAATGCTGTGAGGTGATCAAATAGAGGCGTGCACTAATGATCAAACATGTGTTCAGTGTGGACGCATTTAAAACTGTCTGAGAAAGACACAAAATCATTCCAAGCAGCGACAGCGAGAGACTGTTTAGAAGCGCATCGCATGTCTTCATGAGGAGAGAAAGGTTACTGTATGATGACTGAAATCATCCATTAGTCAATCAACTCCAGAACGTTCTGTTGTCTAATACACCAGACACCAATTGTGTTTATTCTGACAGCAGCTCCTTAGCCAGGGTTCAAAGACCAAAGATGACAATCATTCACAAATCTGCTGCTGCCAGCAAACACTAGGACTGAGCTCTTCTTGCACCAAAATAAAGTCAACATTCAGAAATGTTAGTATTGTCATTTTAGGTTAAATTGTGGTTTGTTGGTAGGCTATAATGTCTACTTGAATGTTACAAATGTTCAGTGTTAAGTAAATATTTGTAAATTATTTTGTAATTGATTTTTTTTTTTTTGAAAAGCAAGACAAAACTGTAAAAAGCACATATTTGTCTATTTAATTTATGCAATAGGGAAAAATACATGGGGGAAAAAACATGTTCAGCTTTGGCCAAGAATTTTCATTTGGGTGCATCCCTAGTAAATTTCATTCTAACATCGGCAGAATTTGAAAGCTGAGGCTCTGTTTCTAAAGTAACAGCTCAAAGCTTGTGATTTACTGGATGGGAGAAGAACTACAAATAAAGTTTTATTAAATTGTTCATGCATCAACTGAAAACAGCTCAGATCAAATCTTGGGATTTAGGAATCAAAAATAAGAATCACTTAAAATCGAGAAATCAGTATTTTTAGTATTTAGTGTTGGGTAAAGTTGCAGTAATTTTAGTCCATATGCGATGGAGTGCTGACTTACGCTGTCTTCTGTGGTCCATCCGTCACTGGAGTACATGATTGCGCTGCTCCCTTCATTGAATTCAGCCTCAGAATCAGCTCGTGGATCGTCTGAAGCCTGTCGTTTCCTCCTCCGCGGCCGCTCGATGCTGTTCTGGATCTCCTCAGGTCTGTGTTCAGCTCTTCTGGAGTCGTGCGTGTGTTCAGAAGTGACTGTGAAACTCTGCTTGGCTAACACCGATGAGGTGCGGCCCTCAAATAAAGAGCATGAAAAACCAGCACTAAGGCCCGTTCTGTCCTTCATCTCCTCAGGGTCTCTCAGATGCTGTTGGACGTCAGTAATGGAGGGCGAAGTGTTTGTTTTCAGATGACTGATGTTTGTGATGATCAGCTCATTGTCAGGATCTGTTTTGACCTGGCGGAACAAGTCTTCACCCTTGTCATCTAGTTGGCAGGACTGGTCCATATCGTCGCAAGGCTCGATCTTAACGTGCACAGAGGTTTTCTCTGTCTCGGGTCGCTCAGAGCCGTTTCTGCAAGCGTCTGTTTGCATCGAGTCACTGTAAGACTCCACTTTGATGATAACTGGAGCACCCTCTTCTGAGACCGGATCTTCACACGGTTCTGTTTTAACAGAGACTGAGGACCGGTGTGTGGATGGGTCTTCTTGAGTGTTTTCTGTAGTGTTTTCTTGAGTCGTTTCAGTCTCATGGCTCTTTTCGGTTGATTTCTCAGTGCATTCGGCGGGTATGGAAGCGGTCGGGTTGTTCACGGTGGGATTGATGAACATGGGCAGTTTTATTAACCGATATCCTCCAGGAAGTAACATCGTGGAAGCAATTCCTGCTGATTCTGGAGCTGTTCCTGTCTGTTCGAGACTTGCGGTCTTGCTCTCAGCAGAAGGTGGGCATATCCTGAAGGAAAACATCCCAGTTTTACCGAGTAAACCGTTCTGTAGACCAGGAGCTGCAGGGCTTCCAATGGTAAAAACAGTCTTTCCTGGCACTGCATGGATTCTGGGTACGATGAATGGAAGAGGTTTAGATGAAGACTTCTTTGGAGCTGCTGGACTCTGCTGCACTAACATAGATGTGGTCATCTGAGCCGTCTGTGGGTCTTGTTGAGCACTTCCTGTAGAGAAACCCGGTGAGAATGTTATATTTGAACTGTACAGCCATATGATTTTCACAATGCAGAAGACACAGACAGAACAACAACAAAAAAAGTACTCAAAATATTTGGATAAATTAATCAAAAGTAGGGCTGTAAAAATGTCACTTGACCAACATTTCACCATTTCATTTGAGAAAACTTTAAGCAGATACGCACTAAAACGCACATATTATCACTACAACCGACTAAAATAAAAGTTTGGTTTAACTTGAAGAAATTATGACAGATATAATAAATAATAATAATTAAATAAATAAAATAATAAATATAATAATACAATTTATTAAAGCTGTTTTTAAGGAATATCATATAATTTGTTTACATTTTGGAAAAAAAAATCTGCCATTTTAAAATAGAATTCCATTTCATTATTATCATTTTAATAATCAGTTTAATAATTTTTTTTTTCTTAAAGGTTTTTTATCACCACTATACACAAACTGCTGCTCTAAAGTTTGGGATCAGTAAGACTTGTAATTGTTTTTTTTAAAGATATCTCTTATGCTCATCAATTCTGCATTTATTTGATCAAAATTTATTTATTTTTTCTGAAAAATATTTTTTTGGAACATGTGATTCCCTTTTGTCAGGATTCTTTAAATGAATAACAAGTTAAAAGAAAAGCATTCATTCAAAATATAAATTATTTCTAACAATATAAATTAGTGGTGGGCCGTTATCGGCGTTAACGTGAGACTCTTATCGGGCGATAAAAAAATATCGCCGTTAATCTATTCTCAAAGTTGGGTTGGGAGCTGATCTAATGCACCACCTGGCCTGTTCTCGAAGACTTACTTTTAGTCATTATTTGGGTAGCACACATATTCTGAATGCCTTCAGCAGAATTCAAATTAGCCATTTTAATCTAGATTAATCTAGATTAATTCCAAGATTTAATCTAGATTAAAAAAATTAATCTATGCCCACCCCTAATTAATATAGAAAAACATTGTTTTTCATTAGAATAATATTTAATTTTAATTGTAATTTTTGCCTGCACTTTTGTTCAAATGAACAGCCTTATCTGACTGACAAATCTTACTGATTCCAAACTTTTGAGCAGTAGTGTGTATGTGATATATTTCCCAGGACATTGGTGAGAACACAGCACTTTAATAGAATAGACCCTGTTATATCATTAACCTGTGCTGTCAGCGCTGGACTGCAGCTGCATGGGTACCGCTGGAGAGATGGGCACCAGCTGGATCATTTGGCCGTTAAACTGACACATGTTCACTCCCGTCATTCCTGCCACCGGCTGCAGAATCACCTGCTGTCCCGGCGGAAGAGCCGAAGCCGGGAGGATCCTGTCAGCACCGGAGACCGGCGGAGCTACAGCGTTTGAAACACGGCCAGGATTAGATGAGTTTGGAGCTGTACGTCTGAGGCCATTAGGAGCCCTGGGGATCGCCGGAGATTGGGTAATGGGCATTTTGAATGCTTTTTTACTCTGGTTTGCTTGGATCACTAAACAAGACAAAGTGAGAGCAGTTTACAGAAAGATGTTACATAATGAATAAATCCCAACCTCGCCACCTACTGGCGGTTTGATTGAACATGTAGAGTATCATGTCATTTATACTAAAAAAAAATAATTTCATATTCGTAACATATTCGTCAAATTGATCAACTTTGCTTTTATCTCACAAATCATTAGGATATTAACTCGGGGTTCTTCTTACACCTTTTCCAAAGTAAAATTCAAGCACTTTTCAAGCACTTTCAAGGTGCATTTTCAAGATTTTCCAGCACTGTGGTAAATTACATATTCACATACATGAGTGCTTTATTTTAAATCAGATGTTATTGTGCTATTAAAAATAACAACTGTCTGGATTGCATATAACATTGCCTAATATAAATAGCCAACATACAGTATACAAATTATATAATTTAAAATATTTGGTCACATATTATAAGTCTAACAAAAAATAACTATTAAGTATGAAAGCAAATTAATATGAAACCAATGCAACTGCATATTCAAGCACTTTCAAGCACTTAATCCAAAACCCAAGCATTTTTCAAACCTTGAAAACACTACATTAAAATTCAAGCATTTTCAAAGAATTCAAGCCCCAGTACGAACCCTGTTAGGGCTGGGCGATAAAACGATAACGATATATATCGCCATAGACAAGAGATCGATATCAATAAAAAATGTGTTCGATAAAACGTTCGATATTTTGTATTCTTCGTCAGCCCGCCCAGCCCCCCTTTAACGTCCAGTTAATTTTATTTTCTATATAGCGCCAGATCACAATAGAAGTAAAGGTTATCTTTCCTACAGAACGGGCCCTTGTTGTTGTATTAAACAAACTAAATAGCCTTATGTTATTCATCTTATTTACACGACGGCATGTGATTTCTGTCTCTACATGATCGCGCGTTTACAATGTCTCCTCACAGACGGGATCGCGGACTCCATTTATAAAAACGGACTTTACTATAGGGCGGAATGCCGCAGAATTCGTCGATTTTTGGATCAATAAATCAAAAGTTGGTCTGTTAATTAATTCAGATCGCGATATGGACTAGTGTCTGTGAAAACTGAAATGCAAAAAGACCATTTCAATATGAATCCTGCATGTTCCGTTTGCCTCTCTATGTATGAATGGAGGAGACGCGTTTTATTTTCACTACACGCATTCTGCACACGTGACGCTCGCGCTCATTTTTGGCCTTTGCATCTCACATGAACAGACAAACTCCAATAAATACATCTCCAAAGCTGCTGTGAGTGTCACTTTTTGTCAATTTTACCGTTTCATTAGTGAAACTAGCATCATTCATACTGTATTACACACTGAAACTTCACGGCAACCTGTCAAAATAAAAGTACGGTTTAACATGTAATTAGTCTTGTATTAATTTGTACAGTATAATGCAGGTGTTTATATGTTCACATTTAAATAATTTACATAAAACAATATATATGATAAAAAATAAAATAAAAAAGAGTCACCACTTAATTGTTGAAAAAATACTATTATTATTAAAACTTTTTTTAACTGAATATAATTTTTCTTCTATGTATCAATTTTAACAGTAAAGCTCCGTTTATTTTTATTTTTAAAAATAAATCAGTGATTTTGCTTTCATTTGATTATCAGAAAAATTAAAACAAGAATTTCTGAAAAAAGCAAAAGTTTGTAGGGTCCTATTGTTCAAAACGTTGAAAGTTTTGGACTTATTTTTTCACTGAAATAAATGTTTTTGTTATTACACAAAGTAGGCTAAAGTACCAGGAAAGAAGTAACATTGGCTACTGGCAACCAGCAATCTGTGCAGCAATAAATATTATCAGCCAAGTACTTTGCAAGAACCTCTGACCTGTGGTCAAGCTGTACTTCTGGGCCATACATTAGCTTGACCATTCACTTCATCCACAATGAATGGGGTTTGAATTGAGGATTAAGAGATAATTAAGTGTATATTGTGACTTTAGACTTATGTTTACATTTTAATTATTTGAGTTTTCCATGGTTGTTGACATTTCTGTCTTAATAAATGAGGGGATTATGATCAGAGGCAGGTTAAGTTTAAAATAAAAATGTTTGAATGTAATATATTTTTCTCCTGGTCCTTATTTTAAATGGGTCATAAAAATATCAATAATTATCGATATCGACCGATATGAAACACCGATATCGTGATATAGTTTTCAGCCATATCGCCCAGCCCTAATTTTGAACATAGACTTGAAAATGCACCAAAGTTACATTTTTATAATTTATGAATGAAAACATTTTGTAATATGATTTTCATGTACAATTTTTATAGTAATGCAATGTCTGATTTTACAATGTTTTTTAAAGGATGAATTTTGAGATTTAAAGTTTTCAACTGATATATAATTTCTTATGATTTCTAAAGTGTGATAGGGAAAAAGGCAATGAAGAAAGTCTTTTTGTGAAACAGGTCTGAACCCCCGGTTATGATTAAGATTTTTTGAAATGCACTCTTGTCATAAATGAATTTATTACTTTTCCTACAAAATAGTGGTAAAATATCTATTTAGGAGTCTTAGACCTTCCCAATGATATAGTTTGTCATGATTAGATTATGACACTTAACCAAACACTGTCCTATCCTAAAATTGACTCTAACGGCTGGTTTTGTGGTCCAGGGCCACATTTTAGAAAAAACGTCTATTCGATGTGTGATTGATTTGAGATTAAGCACATGAATTAATGTAGTTAATCACGTAGTTAGTCATATTACAAATTTAAATCGTTATGTATAGATAAGCTCCAGTGTCTCAGTGTTAAGACAGAAGGTACCTGTGTGTTTTGAGGGATCGATCAGAAGAGTTGAGTTTGAACCGCTCGTGTGAAGTGTTTTGGAAAGCGATCTGCTGGTGTTTTGAGTCAGTGGTTTTATTCTGCCAGTGACGTACGCCGCCAGACGGTTAGCTGGATGCAGCGCTCCCATCCGGCCCAGGATCAGTTTAGCTTGAGCGTATGTTTTTCCATTGACCTGAAATCAACAATGAGGAGTTAACACTTCATCAAAGAGCAACACTATTCAGAGACTACTTAAATACAAGACTTCACCTTTATCGGTCCAGAGCGCAATAGCGTCTTCTTGCCAGCCTTCAGATGACCAGCGGGAACCACTCGAGACAGAAGAGGAAAGTGTTTAGGCTGTGTCTCCTCCGCTGTGTTTGTCTCTGTGATGTGCTGGTTCTCATTCACATTCGGTTTGTTGATTTTCTGACAGGAAGAGCTTTTCTGATGTGACGTATGCTCTCGTTTCTTGGCGTTCTGCCTCCGCTCACGACTCTTCTCTTGCTTCTGTCCGAGGGACACGCTCACCTTGTAAATCAACGTGGATCCGGTTTCGTCTTTTTTAAGATCTTTGGAGAGGAGCTCCACTTTGTAGATGTCAATGTAGAAAGCGGAGGAGACGTGGTTCGTGCTGACGCAGCGGAACAGTTCTTTGAGCACCAGCGAGCGATGGGTCTCCCAGTTACACCCCGAGATGATTTCCAGCACTTTAGTGGGCTCCGGCTCCTTTGGCTTACGGCGCTCATCTAGAGAAAAACACAACAACAACTGATCCATAATTAACCGGACAGAACGCTGTACCATTTCCACACTGGACACAAGGCACTAACACACATTAAAATGAAAAGAAAAAAAAAAGACAATAATTCAACAGAAAGACACCATAAAAAATGTACTCTGAAGGGGCTATTTTAGAATACAGCATTTCTGCAGGTTTTGTTTAGGTAAGAAAAATTACCTTTTCAAATAAAAACAGATATTGGTTCTTGTTTTAATTATAAACTTACTTCATTTTGTTCAATTTCTCAGAAAGCAAAACTTCACATGTTCATTTCGCATCTCTAGTAAATGTATCTTGATTTAAAGAAGTTTACTTTCAGAACAAAAAATGTACAGATGAGATAATGTACTCACCCCCTTGTCATCCGAGATGTTCATGTCTTTCTTTCTTCAGTCGTAAATAAATTTTGTTTTTTGAGGAAAACATTTTAGGAATCTTCTCCATATAGTGGACTTCTATGGTGCCCTGAGTTTGAACTTCCAAAATGCAGTTTAAATGCAGCTTCAAAGACTCTAAATGATCCCAGCTGAGGAAGAAGAGTCTTATCTAGCCAAATGATCAGTCATTTTCTAAACAAATTGACAATTTATATACTTAACCTCAAATACTCATTTTGTCTCGGCTGTGATGCACAGTCAAAAAAACTCCCATCTCATTTGTCTCTTGAACTTAAAAAGCATCCCACATCTTTGTTTTACCTTTTTTGTAAAGGGTGTTTGATCTTTGCACGTTCACTTTATGAACACTGGGTCGGTACTTCTGCGGCGATGAAGGATGATTTTGAAGTTGGAGGAGAAAATCAGATGGGAGTTTTTAGACATACCCTAACTGTCTTGAGTTTACACACACATAGACAAGATAAGAGGTTAAAAAGTATATAAATTGTCTGTTTTTTTTTAGAGAATAATGAATTGTTTGGCTAGATAAGACTCTTCTTCCTCGGCTGGGATCGTTTAGAGCTCTTTGAAGCTGCATTTAAACTGCATTTTGGAAGTTCAAACTCAGGGCACCATAGAAGTCCACTATATGGAGAACACTCCTGAAATGTGTTCCTCAAGAAACATAATTTCTTTACGACTGAAGAAAGAAAGACATGAACATCTTGGATGACAAGGGGGTGAGTATATTATCTCTACATTTTTGTTCTGAAAGTGCACTACTCTTTTAATTTAGCATTATTTATTCTGATATGTTCTGTTTATTTGCAGTTTAAAGCTGCTTTAAAACAATCTCTTTTGTGTACTGCCCTATAGAAATAAAAGATGACCTGACCCATGTGTATGTAAAAGTGTGAATCTGTCCTACTGACCTGGATTCTGAGACGCAGTGAGACGCAGCTGAGACACGCCACTGATCTGCAGTCAAGAGAGAACAAGACAAAGGCATAAACAGAAGGAGAAGTGAAAATCAAGCAGAAACACTGTGTGTGTGTGTGTGTGTGTGTGTGTGTGTGTGTGTGTGTGTGTGTGAGTGTGTGTGTGTGTGTGTGTGTGTGTGTGTGAGTGTGTGTGTGTGTGTGAGTGTGAGTGTTTAAAGTACCGTTTCATCAGATGCTGGAATGCTTTTAGAAGCGGGCAGTAAGTGCACCTGCGGCGGAGGGTTACTGTTATATTCTCGCACACGAGCACAAGTCATCATGCTCTCCAGGTACATGTAAACCGGGTCCTTCTCCGTCTCCTGCAACTGTGATGAGGACAGAAAAATAAAATAAACAAATAATGAGAATACAGTAGGCAGCATTTGTGCACTTAAACAATTTCTAGCTTGGATGGGAGAGTTTCAGAATACTTCATGAATGGTGTCTGACCTGAGGACTGGGTCGCGGCGCGGGTGCATGATATCGCGGCATTCGTCTCGGTGCTGCGGCGGCTTTAGGAGTGAAGAGCGGCTCGGGGTCGTTCTCACCCGTTCTCCTGCACCACAGGCTGCTTACTCTGAGCGCCGGCTCCGGTCTGCCGTCTGATCCTGGGTCAGCAACGGCTGTGTGACAACACAAAACACGGGACACGGGACGTCTCATCATGCGCTCAAGAGATACACAACCATTTACAACACAATCTACAATCACAGAATAAGTTCATTTCACTCAGATCTGACTGTAAAAATTACTGTACAAAAGCTGAAAACAACTGACGTCTGTAGTAGCTACTGTAAATATACTCTACCGCTCAAATGTTTGGGATCAGTACGATTTTTGTATAGTTTTTAAAGACGTTTCTTCTGCTCATCGAGGCTGCATTTCTTTGATCAAAATCCTGAAAAAAACTGTAATATCGTGAAATATTATTTGAATTTAAAATACCTGTTTTCTTTGTGAATATATTTTAAAATGTAATTTATTTCTGTGATACAAAGATGAATTTTCAGCATCATTACTCCAGTCTTCAGTGTCACATGATCCTTCAGAAATCATTCTAATATACTGATTTATTATTTTATTATTATTATTAAAATGCTTAATAGTTTTTTGGAACCTGTGATTTTTTTTTTTCAGGATTCTTTGATCAATAAATGGTTAAAAAGAACAACATTTATTTAAAATAAAAAGGTTTTCTAACAAAACACACTACTGTTTAAATGTTTGGGCTCTGTAAAATTGTATTCTTTTTTTTGTTGAAAGAAACAAATTATTTTATTCACCAAGGATGTGTTAAATTAATAAAAAGTGATAGCATAGATTTATATTGTTAGAAAAATTCATATTTTAAAATAAATGCTGTTCTTTTTAACTTGTTATTCATCAAAGAATCCTGAAAAAAAAAAAAAAAATCACAGGTTCCAAACAAATATTTGGCAGCACAATTTTAATAATTCTAATAATAAATCTGCATATTAGAATGATTTCTGAAGGATCATGTGACACTAAAGACTGCAGTTACAGCTGATGACAATTCATCTTTGCATCACAAGAAAAAAAAAACATTTTATATTGTAATAACATTTTGCAATATTAGTTTTTTCTGTATTTTTGATCAAATAAATGCAGCATTGATGACAGGGTTTCTGCAGATATGAACAAGTGAAATTTAAGACTTTTTAAGACCTTTTTAATACCACCTTATATGAAATTTAAGACCGAACCTGTAATGGAAATAGATATTATATTACATGCATACATGTAATATTTAATGTAAAAAGTAAACATAATTTCATGGCTGTCATAAATTAAATTTATTACTACGATATACTGTGAACTTTTCATATCAGCAGATACTATTCCACACAAAATATCCCCATAAAAGTACCACTAGAAATATCTGATGTAAAAAAAAAAATTCTGAAGCAATATTTTCATCAGTGCTCTATTAGCTTTTACATCTTAAATCTGCATATTTGATTTACCTTTATAAAGGCCTTTTTTTTTTACTTTTGAAATGTATGCATTACCTTTGAAATTTATTTTATGAATTTATCAATAAATTCTAAATGGCTGTTAGCAGTGAGATTACATAATTTACACTGCAAAATTAAAAGTGAGATTAATGTTTTAAATACATTTATTGATTTATAAATATATACATTAGAAATGTTGGGTGTGGAGGCATACTTTTAAACACACTAAACTACCAGCAGGTGGCGGTAAGTCACTTCATGAGCGAGTTATTTCAACTGATTCGAGCAAAACGCTGAATTATAGCAGAACGTTGCTAGGAGAATGCTTCTGCTAATGTTGCATATTGTCTAATATGTAAGTAACTACTTGACTAACTACTTTTTTATTGAGCTAAAATTAATGTAACATTTGTAATTGTGAGAATTTTCAGCAAAAAGCTCACTTGGTATATTACTGAACTATATCATGTCATAAATAAATAATACATTTGAAATTTTTACCTCAGTGTGTTTCTTTAGAGTGCGGTTACATTCATTTGTTTTAAAGTATGTCACAAATAGACCAGAAATACACACATATCCATTATCAATTTCTGTTTACGTTGAATGTATTAAAATATGAATCTTTCTTGCCTTTCGATGCTTCGCTAGTTGTTTTTGTCACTTCAGTTTTAATCAGGCGGTTTGTTCGGTCGGGCAAGTAAAAAAAAAAAAAAAAACATTTTAAAAGTATTTCGAAGGCTGGCGATCAGCTAGCTCGACCTATATTTATTATTATTGATAACATTATATACAGAAAAAGGTCGTTTGACCTGTATTCTGCTACTGCGATTCTGAAGACGTAGTAACTTCCACAGAGGGAGAAAAAAATCTAGTTGTTAACAACTGGCCTTAGCCAAGCCCTATATTCAGTTTTTTCAAGCTAAGTATCGCTAAACTTGCACTCCCTCATAGCTAAAAAGTTAAATCCATTTTACTTCTGCTGTACAATCCGAGAGAGACTCGCGGCAATAACAGAAAGCTGATTGGCTATTGCATGTTGGTCTCATTTGTAGTTTAAATACAGCAAATTATATTTGGAATAGTGAAATAAAGAACTACAACACCACGGAAACAACAAAAAGAGAATTTAAATGAGCATTACAGGTAGCGTTACATGGACATCGGAAAAATAAGACCTGTGTAAAATTATTTAAGACCTAGAACAGCGAATTTAAGACTTTTTAAGGCCTAAAATTTTGATTTTTAAATTTTAGACTTTTTAAGACTTTTTAAGACCCCGCGGAAACCCTGGATGAGCATTAGAGACTTCTTTAAGAACATTACAAGTCTTGCTGATCCCAAACTTTTGAGCGGTAGTGTGTATATCCCAGGTCGTGATGCATTACTGATAAAAGCAAGTGGAAATTCATGGTGATAACTGCCTCTTCAACAAATTTTAATTGAAAGGCATAAAATCTAAACAATAAAAAAAATAATCTGATTGCTACTAACACTGATTGGCGGTTGGAGCGTGCAGACTTACGGAAGGCCATCAGGCTCTTGACGGTGTGCTCTTGGCTGATCTGCGGCGAGCGGACCAGGAGAATCTTGTGCTTGAAGCAGCTGCAGCTGAACATGCACTGCACACGTCTGCAGTGAGTAGATCCTCGCAGTTCTCTGTTCAGACTGTCACACACACAGCCCAGCCGACAGAAGTCTTTAACACACACACCTTCACTGACGTCCCTCGTACCAAACACAGACGCCTTTGCTTTCTGTGCGGATCAGAGAAAATCCATATCAACAAACTCAAGCAAACTCATTATATAGAAAATCATAGCATTCTTACACATATTCTTACTGTACGTCTTAGGAGCAAACGCTTTTTAGTCCCAGTATGAGAAAACTGAACAATATTTTCATACTTTTATGAAAGACTCACAGTTCTCTGATGTTGGTTATTAGTCATATGAAAATTCAGATTTGCTTCACAGAAATTATATTTTAAAGTATATAAAAAAAAAACTAGTGCTTTATTTTAATTTTAAAATTACTATAGTATTTAAAACTGTTATAAATTTATTATAACATATGTAACTATATCTAACGTTTTAGAGCTTTATTTTGATGCATTAATATTTAAAACAATAATTTCAACTTGATAAGCACACATACACAAATGCATAAAATCTTCTGTTTGTCTTGTTTTTATTTTGCAAATATTGTATACATAAAATGTGTTGTTTTAATTTTTGTTTATATAGATACACATATATAAGTAAATAATATTTATATATATATATAATATGATAATAGATTTTAAATAAAGAAATGAGAAATAAAAGACATGAGTAAAAACGAGTAGTCAAATGAAAAAAATTTTCATTGCATTACATTTAAAAAAAAATAATAAAACTTCATTTGATTATCACCGTTTTATTAAATAAATGTGCATTAAATCATAAACCCAGAAAAATTAAAAGCAAAACAATAAAATATAAAAAATATATATTATATATTGCATTTTTTTTTCATTTGGAAAACTAGGAAACCTTGGAGTAGCGTGGAAATGCTAAAATGACAGCATACAGCCCTAGTTAGTGTGCTGTAATCTTACATGGGAGTGTTAAGTAGTGTGTAGTGTGATTCAGTTTGGATCTTTAGAGTGGGTTTGCGAATCATTTGATTGGGTTTGTTCAGTACGTACCTCAGCAGTCAGCAGTGAACTCAGGGCGAATGCGGCTCTGTCAGGGCTGATGTGAGTGGGTCTCTGTCCACGAGAGACGGCGTGTTCTTCCTGCATCAACAGCTCTGTGTGTTTTTGAGCAGATGTAAGGGACGGCGCTCCATCCACAGCATCTCTGTTAAACCTGAGCGTGCGCTTCCGCCGGCGGTACCTTCTCTTGCGTCTGGAGTAAACTTGAACAGGAGCGCTAGACGCCGCAGGACGCTGATGATCATCTTCAGAAGCGCTGCGTTTCCATCGGAGTCTCGCTGAGGAAGAACGCACAGCGGTTTGCGGAGCCGTTCTAACGCGTCGTCTTTTCCGGAACTTGTTTGTGTGGCTGTCACTGAGTCCGGAGGAGGCGGGGTTTGGCGGCGAGGTGCGTGTCTGAAGCACACTATCTAGGGTTCTCACGTAGCTGCTGCTCTTGTGGGGCAGCTGATAGAACACAGGTGACGGAGCGCTCGCTGAAAACACATCGGCCCGTTCGCTGATCCGCCGGCCCTCGCTCTCCAGATACTCATCCAGCATGACCGAGGAAAACGCCGAATGATTGGCTGAGCCTGAGCAGGATGAGAGACATGATAAAATGACACCTGAAGAGAAGTCGACCCAACACATGAAGGAGCTGCTATTGTTGATGTGCTTACTGTCCACTGGGCTCTTAGAATTCAACTTCTCCATCCAGCCTTTGATTCTGGACAGATTGCTCGTCTTTCCAGTGCGAGAAACGAAAGGAGCGTCTGGACACAAAGAAATTAATTAATTAACCGGAATTCTAATATATCATTAATCGAATGTTTTTTAAGGTTTTATGAAGAAAAAAAAATCTCACGATTATTACCGCAAGTAGCTTTTTGTAAATATCACATTACTTTTAACATGTTTTATTTTTAACAATAACCTTCTGTTGTGCAACACTTTATCAAAAAAAAAAGAAAAAAAGAAATTAGTTAAAATTAGTCAAATGAAAAACGTTTTCTTCATTTCATGATTTTTTTTTATTAATTAAACTTCATTTGATCATCACTTTGTTATTAAATAAATGTATTAAATCATAAACCCAGAAAAATTAAAAGCACAACAATAAAATGTTTCACAGAGATCTGTTATTGTGAAAATGTTACTAAATTTTTTAAAGTTTTACGAATTTGATTGATTAAAAATAAAAAATAATAACAATAATAATATTATTATTATCTGGCTTTAAAACAAAAAACAGAAAACATAAAGCAACATTTTTGAAAAAATAAAACATAAATAAAATAAAAATAATATAACTTTAAACTAATATAAAATTAAATTAAAATAAATAAAAGATGAATAAAAAAAAAGAATCAGAGTAATAATAAGCAATACAATTTTTAATAAGTTGCTGTTAAATTGTATAACTTTAATACCCTTTTTAATTACTGAAAGTTAGTTTAAACATTGAGACAGAATCCTAAAAAATTAAAATGCATAAAACAAAAAGATTAAATAAAAAAAACAAAATTATAAAACAGATTGAATAGAGCCTTACGGGAGGATGATGTGAGGACAGGTGAGGGCAAAGGTAAAGCAACACCCAGGTAATGCAGGTCTATGGGTGCCGCCGGATCCAGAAGATTCAGTTTCATCCCGACTGAGGAGAAGCGAAAACAGAAAACAGAAATTAATGAACCAGACAATCAAAAGACAAACTGCAGATGGTTTATGAGTGCTGCAGGTATCTGATCTGCTTCCTTTCACATTTTCTACTGAATGGATTTGAAAGTGTGTTAAACGAAGCTGACTATCACACATCTCACTGTTAGCTCAAAACATCATTGGAGAGGGTTCACAGATCTGCTGATGTTTGTGTGCCGGTCTGCATTTACCTTGTTGAAGTACAGGATGAATGATCTGCCGGTTCTTGAACTTCTTCAGGTGTTGTAGTAAGACCAGCTCCTGCTCACAGATCCAGTCTTCTGATGATAAACCAGCTCCTGCACAAACCACAGACATGAGCACCGCTTCAGTGCGGAGGACGATCAGCGATCACGAGTGTACAGACCTGCATCAGGCGCTGGGGTCTCCGCTCGAGTCTGTGTGTGTGATGATGATGATGATGATGATGATGATGATGGAGATGGCTCCTCAGATCTCCTGGTTTTTCCAACATGAACATCCAGAGCCTCCTGTGACACAAACCAGCTGATGAAGAGCGATCCAGCACACGCACAAAATTAACATTTGAGGTAGGGATGCACCGAAATTAAAGTTCTCGGCTAAAGTTGAACAAAATTAAACGCTGGGCAGAAGGCAGATTACCGAATACAGTTTTATGCGTTTTTTTCCCATTTATTTTGCCAATTTTTTCACCATTGCATAAATTAAATAGCCAAAATGTGCTTTTTAAATGTTTGTCTTGCTTTAATAAAATAAAATGAAAAAAATCAATTAAAAAATGAAAAAATATATTTACTTAAGTGAGACACTCCAGGTGAAAAAACTAAACACTGGATGAAGTCAGTTTCTGAATTCTTGTTCAATGTTTTTTTTACATATTAACGGTCAAAGGTTTTTACAAAGGGAATTTGGGGTATCTCATTTTGCCACTCCATAATTCAGAAAAAAAAACTTAAGACAGGAAACACTATATTTTTTACAATTTTTGGGGGAATAAAAAGTTGAATAAAATCAAGCAAATTATATCTGAACAAATCCCTCTGTAAAAACCTTCAGAATATAGACAGTAATAAAAATGTAAAGTGTGGTGTGTGTAAGTGCAGCTGAAGTGGAGATTTATGGCTCAGTGTAGGAGAAAAAAACTCATTTTGAGAAAATGGCCTTTAAAAAATATGCATTGTAATTGAAATCTATTGACAATTAGATAAAGTGCTATAAAAGAAACACTTCAGTGTGTTTTGGATGTTTTCTTTCCACTAGTCTGAAAAAACATTTTATGAAAACCCAAAAAGCCCAAAATCTCAAACTTGACAGGTGCATGAAAAAACAGTGTTTTTGCCTGCAGTGTCTCCCCTGAACACTGAACATTTCTAACATTCTAGTAGACATTACAGCCTACCAACAAACCACAATTTAACTTAAAGGAACCGTATGTAAGAAATTTATTTCAGTAAAATGGCATCATAAAATGGCCCTGACATGTCACTAGACATTAAGAAATCATGTTCATTTCAAATACTTATATCACTGACAACAGTGGTCCGGCCAGGATATTGTCATTTAAAAGTGAGAGTTGCAGCCCTCAACTGATGTTATTGTAGTCATTTTGTGTTTTGGCCTGAGGCTCCACCCTCCAGATATCGACCAATCACGAAGTCAGTAGAGTTTCGTCCTCCGGGTTGCCAGCTCTGCTCTAGATAATACATATACATAAACATGTATAACGTTACGAAACCTAAAAGACCTCGTTATGAATCCGAAATACGTCGTGACAAAGTCTGAAATAAAACAAGGATTTGTATAGGAGATGCCTTTGAACTTGCCATTGGAAGCTCCTTTTAGCAGCCTACGTTCCTGCTGGATCCTGCAGCTTAGCTCGCAACCTCGAGTCAGGCGGAGGGAATACACCATTCTACAGTATTTTGAAAGTGATTGCAGTACCAGTTTTGGCCACAATCCTACATACATTCCTTTAAAATGAATAAGTTAGTAAAATAATATTCTTTGGCCATTTTTTTTTTTTTTATTAAATTCTTCAATCAAACAACAGTGGTACTGGTATCTCGTAACAACAAGTACAGCAGTTAGGGTTAGACATTTAAATGCATACAAATGCTTAGAAGCAAAGACATAAATAAAAGGAAATTATAAACCAAATTTAGAAAGACATAGTCACTGAGTACCTTCAAGAAAGTTCCAGAGGGAGGACCAAATGCTTCTTTGGCCATTTTTAAGAGCCCCTTCTTGAATCAGGCATGTGTTTTTAATGTACAAATAAATGCAGCCTTGCTGAGTAAAGGAGAATGTTAGAATAAATGTATTAATAGAGCTGTTGGAATTATTGTTAGCATTATCTTTGGTCTTTGAACCCTGGCTAAGGAGCTGCTGTCAGAATAAACACAATTGGTGTCTGGTGTATTAGACAACAGAACGTTCTGGAGTTGATTGACTAATGGATGATTTCAGTCATCATACAGTAACCTTTCTCTTCTCATGAAGACATGCGATGCGCTTCTAAACAGTCTCTCACTGTCGCTGCTGGGAATGAGTTTTGTGTCTTTCTCTGACAGTTTTAAATGCTTCCACACTGACCACATGTTTGATCATTAGTGCACTCCTCTATTTGATCACGTCACCTCATTGTTCGCTATCATGCATTCAGCCTTTTTGCTTTTGAATAATTTCAGTTGCCAAACATTCGGTGCATCCCTAATTTGAGGTGTTCTAACACATAAATGTTTATCTTCATAAATCATAACTCAGAAGCATCTTTCATACCTTGGCAGTGAAGGACACAAACAGCACGCCCTCCACATCCTCCAGGTCGGGCCGCATGGACGTGTTAGTGACGGCGGCGCGGCTGACGGCAGCAGATCTGTGGTTCTTCACGTTAGACCACCACTTGGACTTGGCTTTCTTCGCCCCGCTCTTCCAACCCCTGCGGTAAACACGCTTCAAGCCACGGCCGGCAGCGGGACGGGTCGGAGCGCTCGAGGGTTTGGGCGAGCTGATCTGACTTCTGTCTGGTTCTGAGCTCTCAGATGATCTCAGTGTCACAGGCTCAGCTGGAACACAGTCATCTCTGATGAGCCGTTCACCGTCATCGAGTTCATCATGAGACGGCCGCTTCCTGTCAGACAGGATTCCCTCTTCACTGGCCTCAGATTCATGACGTCCGAGTGTTGAGCTGCTAAACAGGTGAAAGAAGATCAAATATCATGATGACAACAGGGTGAATCTCATGAAAACTATTAGAAAATGTGTTCAAAACACAAGAATAAGAACATTTACAGTAAAATATGGCTCAGAACTTCCTTCTTGTGACACAAAAGCAGGTTAAATTAAGAACTAAAAACCAAAGATAATCAGAGCTGAAAAATGATTAGTCATGATTAATCGATGTGTGCATACTGTGTGTATGGTGTATATTTGTTGAGTATATATAAATGCACACACATACATGTATTAGTACATATTAAGGAAAAATGTTAGATTTCTATGTAAAATATTTAGATTTATATAGGAGTGTTTACATACAAATACATTTTTTGCAAACAAACTTTTATTTTGAATCGATTAATCGTGACTAATCACTTTGCAGCTCTAAACTTATAATCACTATAATCATGTATTGATGTGATTTATTGACTTCTATGCTTCAATTTTTTACAACAAACCTCTGTTGTGCAGCACTGTGTTTGCCAAAAAAAAATAGAATTATTAAATTTTCATTTATTACATTGCCTTCATTAGATTACCACTGTTTTTGATAATAAAGTTGTATTAAACCATAAATAATTCAATAAAGCTTGCAGATTCATTTGATTCAACATTTTGATTATTAAATTTTAATTAAACCATTAAAGCATACTAAAGAAAAAAAATGAGAACATGAGGAAATAAACTCAAAAGCCAAATATAAAACAGCCCTAAACCTTTAAATTGTATATGTTTCAATATTTAAATTAATTAGATGCATTTTGATTGCTAAAATTTTAATTTAACCAATAAATAATGTTTTTTAATATGAAATTAAAACAAAAAAATTATAATAATAATTTGGGAAAAAATAAATAAAATTTGGTTAAAAAATAAAAGAGCACAAATGTGTTAATCTTTCAATAAATAGATGTTAAATTGTATAAGTTTTATGATTTCAAATGATTAGTGCTACTTTCAATTACTAAAATTTTATTTAACCATTAAAACAGAACACTGATTCCTTAAAGGAGAACTCCGGTGTGATTTTGACCTGAAGTGTATTGAATCATGATACCGAGTGTGAACGTACCTTGCATATCTCATCTCGGTTTGTGTCCAGCTGTCCGAAATCTGGGGTCAGTTAGCCGATGCTCACAACAGGCTGTCTATGAGAGTCAACAGGGCATCGGAATAGCCATGTAAATAAATCACTGTTTTACGCCATTTACGAGGCACAAAGTAGCTCCACACCTCATTGGTAGACTTCCAAGGGCCCTGACATTTAAAACGAGACATTGAGAACTCAGAAAAAGCACCGGTAGTTTATTTACAAGAAGATTTATACAGACAGTACCTGGAAAAGAAAATCCGGTCGCCGCCATCCTGAATTTAGTCACGATAAGTCGAGTGTCGAGCACCAAGGAATTTATCTGGTTATCAACGTATCAGGTTGTAGTTTCCTTCGTGCTCGACACTCGACTTATCGTGACTACATTTAAGATGGCGGCGACCGGTCTGTTCCTGGTGGAAAATGTCTGTATAAATCTACTTGTAAATAAACTACCGGTGCTTTTTCTGAGTTCTCAATGTCTCGTTTTAAATGTCAGGGCCCTTGGAAGTCTACCAATGAGGTGTGGAGCTACTTTGTGTCTCGTAAATGGCGTAAAACAGTGATTTATTTACATGGCTATTCCGATGCCCTGTTGACTCTCACTGACAACCTGTTGTGAGCATCGGATAACTGACCCCAGATTTCGGACAGCAGTGGACAAGACGAGATGAGATATGCAAGGTACGTTCACACTCGGTATCATGATTCAATACACTTCAGGTCAAAATCACACCGGAGTTCTCCTTTAACAGGGCTCGAAATTGCAACCATTTTGGTGGCATATGCTCCCAAAATTTAATCTGCGCGACCTCTAAATATATTTGGGATCATTTGTGCGAGTGCAAGAAATTGTTGCGGTGCGACTTGTTTTCATTGCATTACAAAACTTTCGCTAGCCTAACTACTGCACAGACTGCTGTGAGCTGCTGCAGTGACAGCCTCGCCGTTCTCTCTCCAATAGTACATAACCAATTAAACGGAATCTTTAAATTCTTAACTTTAATGCAGATTTGAGATATTAGCCGTCAATCACTCCCTGTCACTTTGGAGTTTTTTGCTCCAAATGTTGTTGTTTCTTCTCTCTCTCAACTTCCGTTTCGGATTTGCACAAACTGCATTGCAATTAAGGGTGTGTGATATGATTTGATTATGATTTTTGATTGTGGACCATTAAAATCTTTTCACAATATGCTTTTGAAGAAATAATAGTATCGTGCTGCAGCGCACATTCTGTCAGATGCAATTCTGGCGCCTCCGCCTCAGTATAATGTACAAGGCATACATTCACATCAGACTTTTCAAAATCCCGTTTGTGGTCCCCCTCTTTCGAATTCTTTTGTTAAATTAATGTGTTAATGCACGGTCAGCACCGCCGAGAGTTTAGTGCGATCGTCAAAACCAAACCGAAAGCAAAACATGCACGCGCATTCAAAGCCAATTTTAACATCCCACGTTTAGAGAGTGACTCCCTAATGTGCGCAAATTAGGCTACATGACATACAGGCTCTTATTAGTATGTGGGTTATAATAGGTTGTGTATTTGTCTATAGCTCTGTATCATGCTTGAAAAATTCGGTCTCTATTTGCACTTTGAAATTGAGAGAGTAGCCTACTTTGATTATGGCTGCATTTATTGTTTGCACTTAATAGGATTAAGAAAGAATTGTGTAGTTTATTTTTTGTTATTTCTACCATAGATTGTTTAAAAATGCAGTCGTTGGCTCTAATTTAAATGGCTCAACCTATAATAGAG
This sequence comes from Garra rufa, assembly GCF_049309525.1. NCBI lineage: Eukaryota > Metazoa > Chordata > Actinopteri > Cypriniformes > Cyprinidae > Garra > Garra rufa. The sequence goes on from NC_133373.1 coordinate 39,091,087, forward strand.
AAAATAAACATCTTGTTCATGTACTCATATTTTAATATATTCTTGTCCCTTGCTTAAGGTTTAAAATAAATATTTTAAAAAAGCCTTTCAGAATCCAGAGTCAGCCCATTTGCTTGTAAAGCATCAGCAATCAGAATCAGCCATGAAGAATTAAGTTTGGCACATTACTAAAAAGAAATGCCGGGATGAGTGCTGGCTGATCTGCTCAATTGGCAGTTGGCAGCTCCTTAATATTCATTGGGTGCTCCAAATTTTTTTTTTGGTGCTCCTAACTTTTTAAAGTTGGGAGCACCAGTGCTACCAAGTAAAAAAGTTAATTTCGAGCCCTGCTTAATTTGTGAAAAAATAAAAAGGAATTCATGGGGACTTAAAAATGAAATTTTTGTTAAACTTTTAATAAAATGTTATTAAATAGCATATAATTAATTATTTCAATTTATTAGCTATGCTTTCTGATTATTAGATTACTTATTTTAAAAAAAATTACTAAATACAGGTCTTAAAGTCATAAATGTTTGTTTGCAACATCATTTCTGACACGCACCTGCTGTGTTTGTGATGGTTATTGTTGTGGCGGCCCGCGGGCGTCGGCGAGCGTCCGTTCAGAGCGAGCTTGAGTTTGTTCTGAATGAGGCGAGCGCTCGGGCCGTCCTCTCTGAACGCCAGCATGAAGGGGTTGCAGTCGATCTTGAGGCGGGTGATCGTGGGGTTCTGGTAGCTGGTCACGGCGTAGAACTCTGTTTTAGGGAAGGTGAACATGTGGACGTCCGGGCCGTCCAGCGGGACAGTCTGATCGGGACAGGCGCTCACGGGAACCACGTAGAGGCGCGGTTGGTAGCGGCGCATGGGATGCAGAACCACAACATCATCTCGCTCCTGAGAGCCGTGCGACAGCTTCACCTTGTAGAAGGAGACGGGCCCGTCCATCCAGCGCTGACCCGGAGCCGGAGAATCAGGATGGAAACACACAGGACTCTGGAGGTGCGTCTCGCCGGCTCCGTCAGGCTCCCACGTCTCCCCGTTCCATCGGTGTCGGAAATCATCTACAGGAGCGATGTCCATGATGAGGAAGTAGCTGAGGTCGGGCTGTAAACCGCTCAGACGGAAGCGGCAGCAGGGGAACATGCGTCTGCCCTGCTCCGTCAGGATCATCTCGGTGCCCAGGCTGTGAAAGCGGCTCCAGACCGACTCGTTCTCCAGCGTGACGTCCATATCTGCAGCCGCTGAAGCGCTCTGTGTGGGAGAAACGTCGCTGGGTCTCAAAGCCACGGCCTGAGCAACAAACCCATCAGCTGCTGTTTTAATCATGTCGTTGTTTCCCAGCATTCCCTCTGCTGTGCTGTCCATCGCTGCAAACGTCAGCTCATCTGCAGGCCGGTCCACATCTGGCATTGGCTTCGACTGATTTCAGCATCTGAAACTGCTGGAAAAACTAAACAAATCAGCCATCAGTGAGCTCAAACAGACAGAGGTCGCCATAAAACACCCTCATGATGCTGGGAATACATATCATGAGACAAACTCTATTGTACTGTGTTTGTGCTTGGTTGATTTTTGACATTTCTCTGTTTTTGTCCTTCATTTATGTTTCCATCTAAAAGTCAACCTTACCATGAAAAAATAAAGTTGTTTTTTTTAACCAAAGTTTATTACTATACTGATGTCAACATTTGGTGATCTAAATACCCAAGTTTTTAAAGCATTTTTTTTTAGTGCATGATTTTTCACAGTCTGGTAAGTGCTATCTCTGACTTGTCACATCCATAACCGTACATATTTCCCATAAATTGACCAATCAAAATTAAAATAAAGTAACATTTATATGTTCTGTGAAGAACCTTTGCTTCTCTATTTGTCGGGTATTATTGCGTCTGGTTTGTGCATTTTAATCAGCAGAAATCCTACTAAGTTTTGTAGTCTCTCAAAATCATTTTCATTTTTTCCTCATAACCAATTTTTTGCATAGAAAACTTGTGCATAGACTGATATTTCTCTGATGTTTAGACTATTAACAAAGGTTTTAGGGCTGCAACAACGAATCGATAAAATCGATAAAAATCGATTACTAAAAGCGTTGGCAACGAATTTCATAATCGATTCGTTGTGTCGCGCGACGCAGAGACATTTGGTTGTTATTATATATATTTAAAAAAAATTGAGCGCAGAGCGGAGTGGACACATTCGGTCTCTCTCCCGCACTGATGCCAGCAGAGTTCGGCACCTCATAAGCTGTGTTTCCATCCAAAAATGCGAATTTAACTTATGCGCAAAACTGGAACATTTGAGCATAAAGCACCGTTTCTACATTATATATATATATATATATGCTGCCCCGATTTATATCAAATATGTTTGATATTTAAGCTTACTTTGGCTAGCGTACTTTCACAGCAGCCAATGCTCGATCGCAAAACAGCTGCTGTACGGGTCGTTGGATAGTGGAGATGGAGAAAACTACTTCTATAGTTTTTGTAACACTGTCTGTCTGTATAATGTGTCGAAAACATACCACAACCGTAAGGAGAAAGAGGAGCTCTGCTGAGGTGAAATCGTCTCAGTTTTGAATAGGGCTGTGACGGTGGCACGTTGTTTTTTTATATATAGCCTACACTTCAGTCAGCTAACAAGCAGCCTAAAAACGCTAAAATAAATCAAAGAAATAATATATTTAATTAAGAAAGTAGCCTAAGAATATTATATAGGTTATTAAACAAACATTCCTTGTAAAAATGTCCGACAGCTCATCAATTTTTGGCGACTGAATTTCCAGTCCGACTGTCTTTTTTTCTCTTTCTCTTCCTCATTACACAGCTGCTGATTTTAATAGCAAAGTGATTACATTTATTTTCGTTCCTTTAGTTTATAAAGTTAATTTAGAGATATATTTGGAACACTTTTTGATTGTTAAATTCAAGTTTTTGTTTTTTAAAGTTAGGCTATACCTAGCAAACAGCGGCAGACAGATCAAAAGCCTGCTTAATTCATCGCGATTTAAATTAAAATCCATTGATATAAAAAACTTAAAACATATCACAATATTAGTTTAATCATTCAATCAATATAAATCCAAAGTTTGTGCGGAGAGAAGCGCGCTTTGCAGCGCATGGAGACACCAGTGCAATGTGGAATTTCTTTTTTGCTCATAAAGGTAAGAGTAATTTACCACCCGGGCCGGAACTGTAAAGGGTCTACCTTAGTTTGTGTGTACTAACAGTATCAACAAAATGTGCTCTTAAAGAAAACAAACAGAATACGCTTGATATCTTTGGTTTAAACAGGAGCGCTTCACAATAATTAACCGAAACCCAGGTAATTGCCTCACAAACACAATATCTATAGAAAGCTTTAAATTATTATTTTACTATAAAACGAAATAATTAAAATCGAAAACAAAACTCTTTCATTAGCTAATCCATAAAGATGCATTAGGCATTAATGAGCAGATGGCAGGATCGTCAATTTCATCTTTGCAACACTGAATCAGAAAATACTAGTTTATTAATAAGTAATTCGAATATTTTCTTAATTTTTGCCTTGACACATTCATGGTAATTACTTTTGCTGGGGCTTTGAGGCCAGTTTTGCGTGCATTTGAATGCGGAACTCTTCCAGCTGGTCGCTGCTGATGGCAGGACACTAAACACCGCCATGGCAGAATGAATGTAGCAGAAAGTTAGTCAAGTTATCCCGTTCCAGCGTGCAAAGTCACATGACTTTTTTAATGCGCACTGAGGAATTTAATTTGAGAGGCTTCTTGATGGGAAATGCAGCATGTACACCACAGCAAGCCGCTGTCTTGACGGATAGTAATTTTAGTTTATTTAGTCTATATATTTGGCAGATGTAAAGCATACATGTGTATGTTTTTTGTGTTAGTCCATTTTTATTTTATTATTATTATTATAACAGTTCAAGGAGCAACATGTTCGTGCACTGTCTAAAGATTTTAGTTCTGTTTTTGAATAAAGGGTTGTAAATCCCTTGGTTTTTTATCCGATTCATCGATTAATCGAAAAAATAATCGACAGATTAATCGATTATTAAAATAATCGTTAGTTGCAGCCCTAAAAGGTTTATTAAAATATAAACAGATAGTTTGGTATATTAGTAACACATGCGTTATCTAAGCATTTATATGTCACATCTATAATGCTGGATTTGCCCAGCATCTAAAGTATTGTCATTCTTTTACAACGACACAATCACTGCCATTGCATGTGTTTCTGTCTCTGTTTTAACCACAGTATCTAACTGTAGAACGTGATTTAAGTTGTAAATAAAAAAAATGAACCACCTTTAACAAGAAAATACTATTTTAGTATAAATCCTTCAAAATGTTATGTTTAATTCAATGTGGTACTTGCCATTTCTTTATTAGTAATTATTTAAGAAACTAGCAGTTTCTGATCAAAACTAAACTAATACATTGGAATGGACAGATAATCATTATATATGAAGATAGAAGCATGATTGTGGTCATTCATGTGGAGTAATATGCACCAAACGATTAGAGGGTGGCATAAAACCAAAAGTATCTTCAAACATTTTTATATTTTTGCGTATAACTTTGTAAAAATGATTTTCATAACAATAATTATAGTTTCGATGGAGTCACAGCTCTGTTCATTCTCGCAGTTGGATGTTTTTAATTAAAATTAATGAAAGCTACTCTGTTTGGAACCTAATAACTCATATTCTCAAGAGTAGATGTCACTGATCTTGTAAACCCAGTTATTAATTTATCCTCAAGTGCTCGCCGTATCCATCCGGTAGCTTGTAAACACAACCTTGTTTTTCCCAAAAAGCACGCTTGATCCATTTTTGCAATTTTTTTCATGGCAGTTCAGAATTGCAAAATATATAAGTCAGAAATCTGAGGGGGAAAAAAACTAAATTGTAAAAAAAAAACATTTTTTTTTTTATTGACAGAAACAAAAATCAAGTGCAAGACGTACTGTGAGAATTCTGTGAAAAATTCTGATTTATGAGATCGAAAATCACAACTGTAAAAAGAAAAGTTTGGAAATAAGGAGATAAAAAGTCACATTTACTTTTTCTTATTCATTTAACAAGAAAATACTATTTTAGTATAAATCCTTCAAAATGTTGTGTTTAATTCAATGTGCTACATGCTATTAATTTTTTTAGTAATTATTTGATAAATCTGCAGTTTCTGATCAAAACTAAACTAATACATTGGGGTGGACAGATAATCATTATATATGAAGATAGAAGCATGATTGTGGTCATTCATGTGGAGTAATATGCACCAAATGATTAGATGTTGGCATAAAAACCAAAAGCATTCTCAAACATTTTTATATTATTGCATATATTATCTGAATAACAATAACAGCACTTCTGATGGAGTCACAGCTCTATCTCCCTGTCATAAAAATAGATGACGCAGTTGGATGTTTTCAATTAAAAATAATGAAAGCTACTCTGATTTGAACCCAATAACTCATATTTTCAATAACGCAAGAGTAGATGTCACTGATCTTGTAAACCCAGTTATTAATTTATCCTCAAGCGTTCGCCGTATCCATCCGGTAGCTTGCAAACACAACCTTGTTTTTCCCAAAAAGCAAACTTGATCCATTTTAGCAATTTTTTCATGGCAATTCAGAATTGCAAAATATATAAGTCAGAATTCTGAGGGGGGGAAAAAAAAAGTAAAAATTAAAAAAAAAAAAAAGTAAAAATTTTTCATTGGCAGAAGCAAAAATCAAGTGCGAGACGTACTGTGAGAATTCTGTGAAAAAACAACTTTAAAAATGAAAGGTTGGAAATAAGGTGAGATAAAAAGTTGCATTTACTTTTATTTAAATCGTTAAATAAATAAAAAACGCAGCTGTCACCGACACATCAACTTCTGACTCAACCAATAATGCGAGATTGGGGGTGGGGCCATCTCTATGACTGACCAATGACAGACGGGAGGAGTGTTCAGGGTCAGAAACCTGTCTGCAACAGTTATTGTTAAAATTTTGTTTAGATCAAAGAAATCACATGCTTCACCAAGCGACTATATATTTACCAAGGTTTACACAAACACATTAAGCTACACATTATAACTTGTTCTACATACACTGCTTTTCTTTAAAATATATCTGTAATGTTTCTAAGGCGTAATATCCATATTTGCAGACACGTATAAGTGATGAAATACTGTATATTTGTCTGTAGACAGTGAACATGGCGATCGCTGCTGTAGTTTCTGTATGTTCCAGTCAAAAACAACAAAGGATCTTCATTAAGCGCGTGTTTTAAACCATGAGACGCAAACAGGAGTGACCACTAACTGATATGGATCCATAGGTTAGTCGCTAACTAGTACTAGTTAGAATCCAGTCGAGCTCATGGAGGCTCAGGACTCTGTCAGCAGGATTTCTAGTCAACAAACTCACCGCGTCTGTGTTTGAAACAGCTCAAAACAGAAACATCGGACGCGATACAGAAGCGAGTTATTGATCACTTACCTTGCTGAAGCTGTGCTGCATCGAGTCTCAGTTATTCTCAGGCGTTTGCAATGTTTGTCGGTGGATTCGGCGCTTCCTAACCGAAATGCCTCCCAAACCAACTGATCAGCCGCGCTCTGTGGCCACGTGACGTCACTCACCGTAACTGCTCCCTGTTCGCGCTGTTTCTGCTCGACCAATGGCGTGGTGTTCCGAAATGCAGCGATGACTGACGCGACCCGTACTCAGCGCGCGCCTGATTTCAGCGACTGCTCATCGAATTCATCAGAACTAACCTGGGCAGTTTAAATAGTTATATAGTCTTCTACAGTTAAATATATACATCTCCTTCGTTTTCTTTTATCATTACTGATAAAGTTACTCATGATATGTTACGTGAGTTTATTTTTGAGGTGCCACCTTAACTTTTACGATAATACCTGACAATATATTAAAGGATAATTCATTTATTTATTCATTTATTTATTCATTTGTTCTTTTCTTTACTCGAAATTATTTAAACTCCCGTTACCTGAGTAAATCCGTTTCCTTAGCGCGGCATCGTCTTCCAGGAAGTGACGTCATCGGTTGGAGGGAAAACGGTGGTCAAACATAAGCATTATCTATCGATTCGATGAATTCTGTGATGTTTTGTGATGTTAGTTGGTTTGTGTTTGTAAAATATGCATTCACTTTAATCAAATGACACAAATCAGTTTGATATCAACAATTTAAAACATCGTTAACAGTATGACGATAAACTTCAAGTTGACTTCCTCAGGTAAGATTTCTGTCAATCAAATGACTAACATCAGCTCTTTATGAATAGTTTATTCACTTGCACTTTATTAATTATCAAGGTATAATTAATAAACCTCAAGCTGATGATTTTCACCGACGCAGATTACTAACAATCCGATAAATCATAATACGTTGTAAATATATAACACATTAATATGGCATCGTTCAAAATTTGCCTGTCATTGAATGTAATGTCTTTATTTCATGACAGCGGTGACTAAGTTTTCATAACTTAATATTTTAGTAAAAAGTGTGGTAAATAATAATAATAGTCTATACGGGTGGTAATATTGCTGGATAACTAGAATAACAGCTTTTCAGTGGTTTGAAGTCAAATATGATGGGATTAGAATCATTCTAAATAAACATAAGCATGACTGGAAAAACACTTAAGTCTAAACTTTAAGTAATTCAAATGTTTTAATCTTTCTGCAGAGTCACATGACCCTTCAGAAATCATTCTAATATACTGATTTGCTGCTCAAGAAACATTTCTGATTATTATCAATGTTCAAAACAGTTGTGCTGCTCAATGTTTTGTGGAAACCCTAATGCATTGTATTTTTTAGGATTTACAGACGAATAGAAAGTTCAAAAGAACAGCATTTATTTGAAATAGAAATCATTTGTGCGTCTCTACTGTCACTTTTGATTAATTTAATGCATCTTTGGTGAATAAGAATGTTTTTATCATAAGTAAATCTGTTTTCAACATTGCTAATATTTAGAAATGTTTGTTGAGCATCAAGTCAGCATATTAGAATGATTTCTGAAGGATCATGTGACACTGAAAATAAATTACAGTTTAACAGATATTCACATAGAAAACAGCTGTTTGAAGTTATAATAAGATTTAATATTTTTTACTGTATTTTGAACAAACAAACACAGCCTTGGTGAGCAGAAGAGACTACTTTTATTAAAGCAATGTTTTAAATATCCTAATTATTCCAAACTTTTGACTAGTAATGTATACCTTTGCATTATGTCGTATATGATGATTTTCCTAATGGGTTTATTCCACCTGTCACACAAATGTGCGACCAGCTAAATGTTTTCAATTAAAAATAATGAACGCTGCTCCGCTCGGAAGCCGATATTCATTGTCAGTCAACAAGTCGGCGATGAAGACGTGAGGCCAAACTCCGTGGAGAAATTAAGCCTGAGCTCCAGCTCGTCACGAATGAAGGACACCAAAGCTCTAAGGCATCAATTACAACGTTCCCACATCTCCAGCTTCTCCAGCTTTTCCTTAAGCTCCAATTAAGCAGGATGCGGTGACATCACAGATACTGCGATCCGCCGGAGCAGAAACGTCTCCAGACCGGTTCGGAATAAGAGACCTGCTGCAGAAGACGTCGGCGGAGCGATGGAGGGCTTGTACTTGGATCTTCTGGCTCTGAGGGTCTTCATCTCCGTGGTGGGCATTGTAGGAAACACGATCCTGATCCTCTCCATCCTTCAGATGACTCGCCTGAAGTCCTTCGAAATCTTTCTTCTGGGACTGGCGTCGGCGAATCTGGAGGAGATCCTGGTGGTGGACATTTACGACATCTTGCTCTTGCGTTCGACTTACACCATGAGCATCTGGACCTGCAGAGGAATGAAGTTCCTCACCATCTTCGGGGAGATCGGCAGCATCCTGTTCACGGTTCTCATCAGCATCTACCGTTATCAGAAGCTGAGGGACGTCAACACCCGCGTCAACCTGCCGGTCTTCATGGACGGCCTGCGTTCGGCCGTTTTCCTCTCCGTATTCTGCGGCGCGGTGGCTCTTGTCTTCGGTTTGCCCACGCTCCTGGTGAACCTGGACTGGAGTCACCTGAACTCGTCGTCTCCGGGCTGTCCGGTGGATTTCTTCCAGTGCTCGTTAACCAGGTGCCCGACTCGCAACCGCGTTTACAAGTTCTCCTTCATTCTGGTGTGCAACCTGTTGCCGCTGCTTATAGTGACAGTGACCAGCTCCATGATCGTCAGGATCTTAATCGTTCAGCAGAAAACGGTGAGGGCGCGACAGACTCAGAGCGTGGCGACGACGACGACGACCCAACAGCGGCCCAGGAAATCTGCTTTCCAGCGCGGCACGCTGGCCATCCTGGCGGCCATGACTCTGTTCCAGGTCAACTGGACCCTTTATCTGATCCTGCATCTGGTGTGTGACCCGCAAACGTTCCCGCTGTGGTCAGAGGTGGAGTTCTTGATCACCACGTTTTACACCGCCATCAGTCCGTATGTTTATGGAATAGGCAACAACCTGTTCAACGTAAAGCGCTTCATTTGTTCTAATATAAGCTTCACTTAGATTCATAGTTGTGTTATATTATTTTTATATTCGATTATACTGTTGTTTTATGTTTATGTATAAAAATTAGATTTTTTTTTTTTTTTTTGATTTGTGACAACAAGAAAAAGTTTAAAATAAAGCTGCAACTCAGTGCACTAATGTTTTGATGTTCTAAAAAATGAAAGAGTTTATTTTTAGGTATTAGTTGAATGTAAAATATTTAATTTAAATAATACATTTCATTGAATTTTTTGTTATTTTAGTCTACTACACTATTATATTTTTGTTAATATTTTGAAATGTTTTTATTTTAGGTATTCTGAAGAGTGTTCTAAAAATATAATATTTTACTTTTAGGTATTAGTTGAATATAAAGTATCCAAATTAAAATTGTCTAATTTAAACAATACATTTTATTGTATTTTTTGTTATTTTAGTCTACTATACTATTATATTTTTGTTAATATTTTTATTTTTATTTTAGTTTTAGTTTTAGCTATTTTAGTGCATCAAGGTATTCTAAAGAATGTTCTAAAGAATATTAATATAATACAATATTTTACTTTTACATATAAGTTGATTATAAAATATCTCAATTGAAATTCTTCAATTTAAATAATACATTTTATTGTATTTTTGTCATTTTAGTCACATTGAAATACTATTGTATTTTTTGTTAATATTTTGAAATGTTTTTATTTTAGGTATTCTAAAAAAAGTTCTAAAAAATACAATATTTTACTTTCAGGTATTAGTTGAATATAAAATATCCAAATTAAAATTCTTTAATTTAAGCAATACATTTTATTGTATTCTTGTTATTTTAGTCTTGAAATACTATTATAGTTTTTGTTAATATTTTGTAATGTTTTCATTTTAGTTTAGGGCATTAAGGTAATGAATGAAAATTAGATGTTGATTTGTAAACTAGCTTAAGTAAAATAAAAATATTTTATTTTAGTTAATGTTTTTTTAATTCAAAAATTAAAAATGTGTTTGTATGGTTTTAGTAGAATAGAATAACCCATATGTCCAGTTACATATAAACATAAGAGTTTAAGCATAAAAACAAAAAGTGTAATACTGCTTTAAACTGTAGATATTTTTCCAATAATATATTAAAAAGTGTTCTGTTTAATTTAATTCCATTTTTGTTTTGGGTTTTCTGAACAAAAAATAAATATCATACATTTTCCCTCATTTACAGAAGACACCCAGTAAAAAGTCATTGAGTGTAAGAATCTCGTCAGACATATTTACAACAAAAATCAATTTATGACATATTAAAAGACTAATTACTTTCACCCCAAATACTAATTAGTTTTAAAATGTGCCACTATCCCAGGTTTTGTCCATTTGTCAGTAAGAATTTTTTGTACCAATTTTAAACACAATAAATTTTAATAATCTCCCTTATTTTATATACATTTAATGGTAACACTTTACAATAAGGTTCATTAGTTAACATTAATTAACCACATTAGTTAACATGAACTAATAATGAACTGCACTTATACAGCATTTATTAATCTTTGTTAATGTTAACTTCATCATTTACTAATACATTATTAAAATTTTGTTAACATTAGTTAATGCAGTGTGAACTAACATGAACAAACAATGAACAACTGTATTTCCGTTAACTAATGCTAATAAAGATTAGTAAATACAGTAATAAATGTATTGTTCATGGTTAGTTCATGTTAGTTAATACATTAACTAATGTTTAACTAATGAACCTTATTGTAAAGTGTTACCCATTTAATATGTACAAGTCAAAATAAGCATGCTGTTAGAATTTTGACATAAATATTGTGTTACACTGAATGACAAAGTAACATTATTTCAACCAAATGACATTTTATTCTCCAAAAACATATTTGAAAGTAGACACTTTACATACATTTAATGTGCTTTCTATGGCATAAAATCACTTTTGTAAATTTCTTTTCACATGGACATCTTTACGTCTTTGACCCTCATGCAAAGTACTGTATTTGATAAAACATTTTAAAATCTTGTGGCTGTTGAATGTCATTGTTCAGTATATTATGTTATGACCTGTTATCATCCCATCGATCCAATGAATATGCTCCAGATGCTTGATTCACACTGTAAATGTACATGGTAACCTGTAGTTGTCACTTTAAAGAGTAATTTTACCTGATTTATCCTATAATAATAGTTCTGTTGCTTTAAATGAATGAGTTTAGGTTGATATGGTGATTGAATAGATCCATTTAATTTACTTGTCGCCATGCACTATTCTTCATTAATTGTTTATGATGCATTCATGTTCATTTATACAGCCTAAAATTGTCACATTGCAAAATATCTGAATTATTATGCAATATAATATTTTGTTCTGATTTTGCTCTGTACTGATGTTTCTGTAGAATGATAATAAGCACTGATTTCTGTGATGGATAATGAGGTGTTTGTGGTGTGCTGTATTCTCATGATACTCAGTGACATCGTTTACTGCGAGGAGGTGCATTATCACTCATATTTCAGAGGCACGATTAAAGAATAATTCATAAAAATGAAACCTGTCTCAATATTTACTTTCCCTTGTGTCTGTCATATTGAATCAGAACATGTGTTTTTATTCCTGTTTAGAGGATCTCCGTGTTTCACAGCCACCCTGAATAATCTGAACGAGCGTCTGTGTTTCACTGAGGAGCGACGTGAGGGTGAGTGCATGAACTCTACAGGTTCATATTGAGCACCTGATGATGGAGAACTCTAGGTTCTTTGGCTTCTTCTACACTCTTAAACATAAAAGTGCTTCACAATGCCATAGAAGAACCCTTTTTGTCTAAATGGTTCCATAAAGAACCTTTCTGTGTCACAAAAGGTTCTTTGTGGCGAAAGAAGGTTCTTCAGATTATAAAAGGTAAGGAAGAGGTGGTTCTTTAAAGAAGAACAACCTTTTAAAGCAGCTTTATTTTTAAGAGTGTACACTAAAAAGTTTTCACCAGTTTCAATTTAAAAACATAAGTTTACCAGCTGCCTGAAATGTTGTAGAATCAACTTAAGTCATTTAAACTCACAAGTTAAATCAACTAATTTTGATTGCAATGCGTTAAAATGACTTGTAGTTTTAAGCTGATTGATTTAAAGCTGCTGAGCTTCGGTTTTTAAGTTGAATCTGGTGAAGACTTTTTACAGTGTAGCATTCTGTGTTAATGTTGGTCATATGTAAACACATTTTTGGCTGATCCTCAAAGTGTGCTTTAGTCTTGAAGGTTTGTTAGTGCAGATGAAAGTGAAAGCAGGGTGTTTGTGTGAGCATAGATTTTCTGTTCTAACAGTCAAATCTGGAGATGTGTGTGACCTTAAACTATCAACATATGACACATCTCAATCATCTGAGCCAGTTTCACAACCAAACCTAACACCGATAGGAAGAGTTGCTTCATCAGGCTGCTTTATCCATTCTTGAGGAACGTAGGGCTCTCGTTGTTTTTATGAAGCCTCACTGTCCGCTTGGTGTCAAAGCAGCTTTACAGACAATTGTGCCTTTAATGTTTAACATCCACCAGCGATCACTGCCCAGCTGACAAAAACACACTCTAAGAACACTTTGGTAACTGTTCCATGATTGTTAAAGATTTTAGAAACGTTCTCCTTGGCTATATGAACATTTTAGCATTTTGCAAAAATGATGGAAACATTACTCTGAGTCTGTTCTTTGAATGCTCTGAAACAATTAGACAAGTGTCCAACTAAACATTTCAGAAAATGTTTCACAAACAATGTATGAATGCATTTTAGTGCATTACTAAAGACCAGATAACTTTAAACAAACATTCTATTAACACGACATTTGTTCATAACTTTGAGAGAACCTTGCCAGAACGTTCTGAGAACATTCCCTGTTAGCTGTGTGTGTCCATACAAATCACACAGAGACCAGAAAATGACTTTTCATTGGAGACTGTAAGAAACCCAAAACCTTCCAGAAGATACACACTAAACTCATTCAGCAGACACAGATGAGAAACATCAGATATTTGCCGAAAGCCAACACTATTATTCATACTGTAGTACACCTGCCAATACAACCCATACACAAATGTAATATATGTATATTATGTAAATATTAATATATTATGTAAAAACATAATCTCTATGAAACCTATTGGAATAATTTCATATATTAAGACAACATATATCTAACCCATAGGAATGTATGTTAAATAGATAAATACATATATGTGACCCTGGACCACAAAACCAGTCATAAGGTTAAATTTTACAAAACTGAGATGTATACATCATATGGAAGCTCAATAAATAAGCTTTCTATTGATGTCTGGTTTGTTAGGATAGGACAATATTTGGCCGAGATACATCTATTGGAAAATCTGTAATCTGAGGATGCAAAAAAATCAAAATACTGAGAAAATCATCTTTAAAGTTGTCCAAATTAAGTTCTTAACAATGCATATTACTAATCAAAAATTACATTTTGATATATTTATAGTAGGAATTTTACAAAAAATCTTCATGGAACATGATCTTTACTTAATTTCCTAATGATTTTTAGCATAAAAGAAAAATCAATAATTTTGACCCATACAATGTATTTTTGGCTATTGCTACAAATATACCCCAGCGACTTAAGACTGGTTTTGTGGTCCAGGGTCACATATATGATGTGCATGACATCATACCCATCCTAAAACTGGTTGATATGTATCAGTAAATAATTAGATAAACACGTGTTTACAAAAATGTAGAAATAACACACTATTTAATATATAATATAATACTATATAAACAAACTGACTTCTGTGTTTGTTTTTTTCTAAAGTTGCATATCTAAATGTATATTGTTGGTATATGTGGTTGGTACATATATCATAGTGAAAAATTCTATGTGACCCTGAGTATATATAGCATGGGTATATTTGTAGCAATAGCCAAAAACACATGGTATGGGTCAAAATTGTTTATTTTTCTTTTATGCCAAAAATCATAAGGATATTAAGTAAAGGTCATGTTCCATTAAGATATTTTGTAAATTTCCTATTGTAAATTTATCGAAACTTAATGTTTGATTAGTAATATGCATGGCTAAGAACTTCATTTGGACAACTTTAAAGGCAATTTTCTCACCATTTAGAATTTTTGCACCCTCATGTTGGCAGATGTTCGAGTTGCAACTCTAGTTGTATTCTAACAAACCATACGTCAATGGAAAGCTTATTTGAAGTTGTATAAATCTTAATTTTAAAAAAGTGACCCTTATGATTTATACATTATATATTATGACTTATAATGATTATACAGATGTTATGAACATCTACCCAGATTATAACCATACCTGACAATTATATACAGCCTTTTAAGTAAATATATTGCAATATTACTCCTGAGATAGGGCAATATATGTCATATAAATTATATTTCCACATGGGAAGTAGCAACATGTTCAACTTTTCTGCTGTTATTTATTGCAGTGACATTGACATATTTATAAATACCTGAATACTTCAGACAGACAGAGCAGTATTATATTTGTGTGTTTGAGGTGTTCATATGTGCTGCTCGTCACAGATGTTTTTATCATGTATGTCCAAAGTGTGCTTGAGTCCTAAGGCGAGCTCATCCTGCCAATAATTGACCCTTGGACACCGAATATGAGGCATATTCTAATGGCGATGAGCGTGATTTCCGATTGGATGAGGAGGATCAGCATGTGTGAGTGTTATTGGTTCGCATGAAGTTGAGCGCAGAAGCAGGAAGAGAAACAGCAGCAGCAGCAGCAGACGAGCAGCTCCGAACAAACACCCCGCGGAACCTCGACGCTCCGTGCGTTTACTGGTGAGTGTTCGCGCGCGGCACGGGGATAAACACGCAGCGCCGAGGACCCGCGCGTCTCTCGCGTTTAATCGCGCGCCCCGCACTGCGAGAACGCGTTTGATCTTCGCACGCAAATCAAGGGCGCTTTAATTGCGTCGCGATGACGCGAGCCAAAACTTGATATCACGCGCAGCGGAGCTCGTGTTTTAATGCCAGCGATGTTGTTTTTGTTATTGTTGAAGAAGAAGGGCGTTATTTGTGCTGTAGGATGACGTCAGGCCCGCGCACGACGCTAATAAACAACAAACACCGCGAAACGTCACGAACTAATACGCGGCGTGACGTCACGGAACTCACGGCAGGTTTGCGTCGAACTTTAAATCCCCTCCGCTCGCGCTCACCTGCAGAACACCAGAAACACATCAACTTTCTCACTGCTCGACATTTCTTAATGTTTCTGATCACATCAGTGTTTCTGCAGGTCAGTTCAAGTGGTTCGAACCCTACATGAGTTTTTCAAGGACGCAGTTTTGTAGTTTCATGCTTTAAGACATCTACACGAATTTATTTTCCTGCTGAATTCTGAGAATTATGCTACTGCCATAGAAACAAATGACAGAAATAGTGAGAGTATACTAGTGTTTGTTTGCAAATTCAGCATCTGTGATTATCGTACAAACACATGTCTGAAGCGAATGAGAGAAGACACTGATAAACCTCAGAAAGAATCTTACAAAACATCACAACAGTCGTTTAGATGACTTGTGCTCTATTTATGTGTTAAAACAAAAAGTTAAGCAGACATGAACACATTAATTACTTCTTAATTACAACTGGGGAGATTTTGAACTTTGCGTTTCGTTCTTATTAATACCAACATAGAAACATGCATTTTATGTAAAGCTGCTTTGAAATCATTGTGTATTGTGAAAAGCATTATACAAATGTGAGCCTGGACCAGAAAACTAGTTGTAAGGGTCGTAAGGGTAAATAAGCCTTCAATTGATGTATGGTTTGTTAGGATAGGACAATATTTGGCTGAGATGCAACTATTTGAAAATCTGCAATCTGAGGGTGCAAAAAATCTAAATATTGAGAAAATTGCCTTTAAAGTTGTCTAAATGAAGTTCTTAGCAATGCATTTTACTAATCAAAAATTAAGTTTTGCTATATTTACAATAGGAAATTTACAAAATATCATCATATAACATGATCTTTACTTTATATCCTAATGATTTTTGGCATAAAAGAACCCATACAATGTATTTTTGGCTAGTGCTGCAAATATATCCATGCTACTTAAGACTGGTTTTGTACTCCAGGGTCACGTATTTATTATTTCACTATTAAACTAACCGTAGCTGCATGTGCAAAATTCCATTTTATTGTACAGTTACAATAGAATGTGTTACAATTCGATTTACAGAACCTTCATAAATTGAATAAAAACATAAAGACTAAACACATCTCATGCACATTTGGTATTAGTAGAGTTTAAAAATATAGCAGATTTTTGTAGAAATGGTGCATTGCCATCCTGCTCCGACTAAAATGACTTGAACGCCCCTGACATCGTAATTATGACTTTCCAACTTGTACAGCAAATACAAACTTTCCAGGAGGACTTGTATATCTCAAGTCTTCTGAAGTCTTGCGATGCTTAATGTGATGAACAGACAGAAAGTCAGATATCACTGAAGATCTTCCCCTCTGCTAAAGCTCTTATTCAAGGTCTACCTGCATGCATAAAGTGTCACATATAGTCAAGTCGAGCTCTTAAAAGAGGACGAAAGTAAACAGTCAATTTCCAGTTAAAGTCAGTTCATTGTTAATGCAGCGATGTCATCGTCCAGCCCAGATCAGTTCTCTTCCAATAGTTTCTGTGCTATCAAATTTCACTTTCTCATTTTGTGTTTCCACTGAGGAAAACAATAGTAAACAAGTTTGGAATGATATGAGAGTCTGTGTACGAAGACAGAATATACATTATTGTTCAGGGTGAGCTGTTCCTTTAGTGTTAGTGCTGTGAGACATTATTGAAGCACAAACAGCTGCAGTAATATAATGTGAAGATACATTGCACACATAGTCCACAGAAAACGAGGTAAAAAGGTCTTAAATCAGAGCAGAATGTCTTAAATTCATGACATTGTGCACTGCAAAACTTTAATATCTTTAGTATTTCAGTCTTGTTTTCGAGTACAAATATCTAAACATCCTTAAATTACAGAGAAATGTATCAAATATTAAGTTTATTTTTCTGAGCCCTTCGGCAGATATTTGTACTTGTTTTAATCATAAACTCGCTTAATATTTGATCTGTTTCTCACAAGACAAGACTTCATATCTTCATATTGCATCTCCAGTAAATCTCCAGTGTATCTTTATTTATATACTGTACAGAGATATTAGAAGAACAACACTTATTTTGTAGTTTGATCCAAAGGTAACCCTAGGTGACACTGGAGCACAGGTATATTTGGAGCAATTGCCAAAAAAACATTGTGTGGGTCAAAATGATTTTTCTTTTATGCCAAAAATCATTAGGATATTAAGTAATTTAACTACAGTGTAAATTTCCTACTGTAAATATATCAAAACTTAGTTTATGATTAGTAATATGCATTGCTATGAACTTAATTTGGACAACTTTAAAGGTGATTTTCTCAACATTTAGATTTGTTTTTGCACCCTTAGATTCCAGATTTTCAAATAGTTATATTTCGGCCAAATGTTGTCCTATCCTAACAATACCGCATATATGAACACTTATTTATTCAGCTTTCAGTCCTTGTGACTGGTTGTGTGGTCCAGGGTCACATATTAAGTGGTAGAGAGCAAGAGGTATTCTAGCTATCAATATTACTTTATAACTTTGAAGGGTTAGCAATCCAAGACATTTATTTAGAGACTATGTTGAGTTCCATTCAAGTTTTCCTTAAGTGTTCTTTCCAGGGTCTTAAAAGTCTTACATTTACTTTCTTTGAACCTGCAACAACCCTGTTCGTACTAAAAGCATTGATTCCTCTCTTGTTCACAAGTGTTTTAATGTTAATGTGAGATCTTGTTTATCCTGTAGGTCTTCCCAGGAAGCATGTGATGACCCATGCTCGAAGAAAAGCTTCCCTCAGCCAGTATCATGGCGAGGGGCGGGACCACATAGAGGGCTGGTCACATGGTGAAACTGTGGGCGGAGCCTGGCCTGCGCATTCATTCCGAGAGAGCAAGGCCAAGAAAGACATGGCGAAGAAAGTCAAGACCAGCGGTCAGCAGAGTCAGTGTTTGGCAAAACATGCAACAAAAATGCATGGAACTAAGACCAAGAAAGGAAAGTCCAATGTCCAACCGAAGCTCTACCCTCTGCGAGGAAGGGGCGTCACTTCAGACAGCGAGGCCTTGAGTTGTCACGTTCTGCTCACTCGCCTAGATGATGAGACCAAGATGTGTGAGGTGGATCCCAACAGAGTTCCAGGGCACAAAAAGATACCAAAACCTTGCACGAAAGCAGATAAAAGCCTCAAAACCAAACCAGAGGCTACCGTCGATAACCCTTCAGCTCAGGAGCCACGCAAACGTAGACTAGCCTCGCTCAACGCCGAGGCGCTCAACAGTCTGCTGCTCGAGAGACCCGAAGGACCGTCAGGTGCCAAACTCGCCAAGAAACAAGGCGACGGTTCGTCCGCTACAGAACAAACAAAGACCTGCTCGAAAAGAGCCGAGAAGTCCGAGACGTGCCAAAGTCCCAAGCGGATGAAGAAGGATAAGACGGATGAGGCCGAAGCGAGTTTGTACGCTCCCGCTCCCAGACGCTTGGCCGGACTCAACGCCGCCGCTCTGCTGAAGCTCACCAGCTCCACCAACGCAAACAAGCAGAGGATCAAAACGGACAACAAGAGCGTCTGCGCGTCAGGGAAACACGCGGTCCGCTGCAAACCCAAAGCGCAGAAGTCCAAGAAGCACAGCTGGACGCAGCCGGATCCGGAAGGTGGCTGCGAAGTGTGCAAAAGCAGGAGCTTTGAGTCGAGACAGACACCAGACAGCCACCGCTTGACTAAACCGGGATACCACAGCATGCTGGGATATCGTCCCGTGAAGCTGGTGAAGGAGGAGCAGGTGGAAGCAGAGCTGAGTCCGTACTGCTGCTGTCCGCCGGAGGGTTCGGTGGAGTACTGCCACCGACTGGCGCTCTTCCTCGGCCAGAAGGCGTACGCCGAGAACGAGGAGCACCCGGTGACGTCGGTCAAACACGAGTGCCTGGTTCAGGCTCATCCGGCCCTGACGCTCAGCGCTCATCCCTGCCTGTGTGCGGATCCCTGCTACTCCAGCTACTACGTCCACATCGCTCATCCCGGGACGGCGAGTCTGAGCGCTCCGCCGCTGCCCTGCACGCACAGCCCCTTCTGCCCTCGCGGCCTCTCCGGCTCCAAGCTGCTGGCCTCCTCAGGTATCCCTCACACCGCCTTCTGCGGGACGGTCGGGTCGCCCTGCTACCGCGAGGCGTGTCGGGTCGGCGGATACGCCTTTGGCACCGTGCAGCCGGTCTCCAGCAGGACGTGCTCGTACTCCGGCAACTGCTCCAGCTGCAGCCGTCCAATCAAAACAGGTGAGGATGACTCTGATGGCATTGTTGCACGATATTACTAGTATAACATTACTAATGACGCTTGAAATATTTCTAGTTCTGCAGCAGCATTTACACAGTCTATGTAAGCTATCATTAGAGGTGTAATAGTAACTCTAAAAAGTTCCGGAAAATTGCATGAACCAAATTGTCTTAAAACTAAGACGTGATTTATATTGAAGAAGCAGTTCACTTCCAAAGCAAAAATTTACAGATAATATACTCACCCCATCATCCAAGATGTTTCTTTCTTTCTTCAGTCGTAAAGAAATAGTTTTTTGAGGAACACATTTCAGGAGTGTTCTCCATATAGTGGACTTCTATGGTGCCCTGAGTTTGAACTTCCAAAATGCAGTTTAAATGCAGCTTCAAAGACTCTAAACGATCCCAGCTGAGGAAGAAGAGTCTTATCTAGTCAAACAATTTGTTATTTTCTAAAAAAAAAAAAAAAAAAAAGTACAATTTATATACATTTTAACCTCAAATGCTCATCTTGTCTAGCTCTGCGATGCGCATGCGTACTCTGTGTACTACAGTTCACAGGGTATGAAAAAAAACTCCCATCCCTTTTTCTCCTCCAACTTCAAAATCGTCCTCCATCGCTGCAGAAGTACTGACCCAGTGTTTACAAAGTGAACGTGCAGAGAAGATCTAATGCCCTTCACAAAATGGGTAAAACAGCGATGTAGGATGATTTTGGAGTTGGAGGAGAAAACGATGGGAGATGAGAGTTTTTTATTTGTATTATAGAAAATAACCAATCGCCTCACTAGATAAGACTCTTCTTCCTCGGCTGGGATCATTTAGAGTCCTTTGAAGCTGCATTTAAACTGCATTTTGGAAGTTCAAACTCAGGGCACCATAGAAGTCCACTATATGGAGAACACTCCTGAAATGTGCTCCTCAGAAAACAATTTCTTTACGACTGAAGAAAGAAAGACATGAACATCTGTACATTATCTGTACATATTTGTTCTGGAAGTGAACTTCTCCTTTAACGCTTTAAACTTTGATTGTGCTGTTGTAGAAGAGGAGCACAGTCGGATGCTCCTCGTTCCCCCGGCTCTGCCTCACTCTGGATGTCCCAGCGTGCCCCGAGTGAACCCGTCCTCCCCGGTCGTCCCTAGTCTTCTGTCCACGCTGTCGGACCGCAGGCAGGCAGAAGTCCGGCTTAAGGTGGGCAAAGAATGCCCTCAAAACACCAAGCCATCCAACGGCTCTCTCACTATGGGCCACAGCAGATCGTCCCGCAAACAGCCGACGGCGAGTCCAGCGAGTGCCAAACATCAGAAGAAGGGGAGCCGGCGGCACGCTACCAACGGATGGAGTCCAGTCGGAGTCCCGACGGAGAAGGAGGTGTTTATAGCGGTGAGTGATTGAAGGACTGTGCTGTGGATCATTGTTCAGATCCGCAGCTGATGTGACGGCTGTGCTTTCGCAGGGCGATGACGAGACGGTTCTCCGTCAGTGTTATGAAGGAGTGGAGCGGGACGGAGAGGTGATCCGGGTACGAGACACGGTGCTCTTACGATCCGGACCCCGCAAGAAATCCCTGCCGTATGTGGCCAAGATCTCAGCGCTGTGGGAAGACCCCAGAACAGGTGAAAAAGATGAAGAATTACCATTTATTACTTTACAAATCATGTGCATAGACAAATGTGGAGTGTTTTTCATTGTGTGCTGAGGATAAAAACTGCAGACTGTCAGACGTCTCACGACTAGTGATGTGAAGTCCAATTCATTCCAACATAAAAGGGTTCAAAAAAATTCACCAGTTCCATCATGTCTTGATGTTATGTATATGCTATCACTAAAGCATCCAATAATGTTGTGAAATGTAGGAAAATGAAAATGACTCTCCCTCATGTTGTTCCAAACCTCTAAGACCTTCGTTCATGTTCAGAACACAAATGAAGATATTTCTGATGAAATCCAAGAGCTCGCTAACCCTCCATAGTCCGCAAGGGTCCTTCCATGTTCAAGGCCCATCGATAAAATCGAGCACCGCACTTTGTTTGCGTTTAGAGGAGAGCACGTATGCGTCATTATACTCTCCAGAATGGCGCTAGGGTGATGCAGAGGAGATGAATTGTTGAATAAAGCTGTTATTTTTGTTTTCTTTTTTGCACAAAAGTATTCTTGTAGCTTCATAAAATTACAAAACATGAACTATTTTGTTGTATCTTGGTACCTTTTTGGGCCTTGAATGTCGAAGGACCCTCGCTGTTTATGGAGTGTTAGAGAGCTTTTGGATTTTTTAATTTGTGTCCAAAAAACGAATGAAGGTCTTATGGGTTTGAAACAAAATAAGGCGAACTAACCCTTTAAAGAAGTAGTTCACTTTCAGAACAAAAATGTAGAGATAATGTAGTCACTCCCTTGTCATCCAAGATGTTCATGTCTTTCTTTCTTCAGTCGTAAAGAAATTATGTTTTCTGAGGAGCACATTTCAGGAGTGTTCTCCATATAGTGGACTTCTATGGTAGCCTGATGAGCCAGACCCACATAAATGTAGGGTCTGGGCACTCTCCATAGACAGGGCTCAACTGGAGGGGTGGGATAAACGGTTGTCTTTCAAACTCCCTCTCCACGCAATAGGCTAGCGCTACAACCAATCAGAGCAACAAAGGTGACGTAGTCGGAGTACCATGCGTGTTCCCAACAGCGGAGCTAGCTGGTAGATCAAACTTTTGCCGTATCCGGTTGGCAAAACTCCAAATACATCCTTCTTTTGTAAGAATGACCTCAGTGCAGTTTCTTGTTCTTTTCTCAGAGAAAAGCTTACCTTCAAGTCTTTCAGAGTGGCGGCCAAAGCCGATTCGAAAGAAAGTTGTACGCTAGCAGCAGCCATCACTCTCTCTCTCACGGAACCAGAGAATGTCTGACGGAACTTATGGTCGCACGTCAGTCGTCATCATGTTAAACCCGCCCACCGACTCGTGATTGGCCCGGTCGATTTTAGATTTTTAGAAATCTCAAGCGAACGGAGAGTAACTAGACTGCCCTTGGAAGCAAATGTAATTTGCTGCCGCTAGGGGCGCGTCTAGATTCTAGGCTACTTCTATGGTGCCCTGAGTTTGAACTTCCAAAATGCAGTTTAAATGCAGCTTCAAAGGACTCCAAACGATCCCAGCTGAAGAAGAAGGGTCTTATCTAGGGAAACAACTGGTTATTTTCTAAAAAAAAAAGAAAAAAGAATTTATATGCTTTTTAACCTCAAATGCTCATCTTGTCTAGCTCTGCTTGCACTGTGTATTAGGGTGATGCAGAGGAGATGAATTGTTGAATAAAGCTGTTATTTTTGTTTTCTTTTTTGCACAAAAGTATTCTCGTAGCTTCATAAAATTACAAAACATGAACTATTTTGTTGTATCTTGGTACCTTTTTGGGCCTTGAATGTCGAAAGACCCTCGCTGTTTATGGAGTGTTAGAGAGCTTTTGGATTTTTTAATTTGTGTCCAAAAAACGAATGAAGGTCTTATGGGTTTGAAACAAAATGAGGCGAACTAACCCTTTAAAGAAGTAGTTCACTTTCAGAACAAAAATGTAGAGATAATGTAGTCACCCCCTTATCATCCAAGATGTTCATGTTTTTCTTTCTTCAGTCGTAAAGAAATTATGTTTTTTGAGGAACACATTTCAGGAGTGTTCTCCATATAGTGGACTTCTATGGTGCCCTGAGTTTGAACTTCCAAAATGCAGTTTAAATGCAGCTTCAAAGGACTCTAAACGATCCCAGCTGAAGAAGAAGGGTCTTATCTAGGGAAACAACTGGTTATTTTCTAAAAAAAAAAAAAAAGAATTTATATGCTTTTTAACCTCAAATGCTCATCTTGTCTAGCTCTGCTTGCACTGTGTATTCCGGTTCAAGACAGCTGAGCTGCAAATGAACACAGGAGTTACTATAAGCCACAAAACAGCTCAGGATTCACTCATAAACAATGGATAAGCA
Source organism: Garra rufa (assembly GCF_049309525.1). Classification (NCBI taxonomy): domain Eukaryota; kingdom Metazoa; phylum Chordata; class Actinopteri; order Cypriniformes; family Cyprinidae; genus Garra; species Garra rufa. Next base: position 39,115,017 of record NC_133373.1, read on the forward strand.
GCATGAAGATCTCACTTGTGTGCATTTACACAAACACCAACAGTAGGTTAATCATCAAGCAGAGTAACTGAAGAACTGCAGTGAAGATATTAATGAACACCCGGCTTCTATTGTGAGCCGTCACTCAAATAATATTTTGCTGCTTGTTCAGTTTCAACTATTCCCAATTAAATGAGCTGAAGCATCCTCAATTCATTCATCATATGTGTGTGACCTGATCTGATCTGATCTGATCTGTTTTGTTTCAGGAGAGCTGATGATGAGTCTGTTTTGGTACTATCGACCTGAGCACACGCAGAGCGGCAGAGATCCCAGCATGCACTGTGAGGTGAGCCGCTGATGTAACTCTCAGACAGGGTCAGTGACCTGAACACAGTCAGTCCTGCAGCCTTAGGCAAAGCTACTTTTAAAAGTAATGCGTTACACTATTGCATTACTCCTTAAAAAAGGTAACTAAGGGCGTGTTCACACTTGGCGTCTGTTTTCAAACTGCCAGCGTCTGTTTTACATTATAATCCTATGGAGTAAACTGTGTTTTCAAAAAAGTCCTGAGCCCTTTTTTTAAACGCCACCACCGGCGTCTTTTTCTGCGGCTCAGAGCGTCTTTTCAAGTTGAAAAAAGTTGAACTTTTCTGAAGAAAACGCCCTACGGCAAGCGCTTTTTTGACAGCTGACCAATGACAAGCGAGTAGCTAGACCTGTCGTTTTCATAACAAGAAAAAATGGAAAAAGATGCCATTATATAGACTTTTATTTTATTGTTGTGAACCAGGTTCGCCTCCCCGTTAACTTCCAAAACCGACGTGCAGCATTGCTAGCTTCTTGAGCCACATATTGATATGTAGAGTACAGCCGTTGCGCTTCGGGCGTCTCTTTTTCAAGTCCCGGCTCGCAGACCTTTCCCAATCCTGCCCTCCCTCTCTCTCTCCCACTTTGCTTCCTGTCTAAATACTGTCCTATCAAATAAAAGGCAAAAAAAGAAAAAAGAGCCAGCTTCCTCTTTCATTGACATTTCTGCAGCACACATAGGCTACTGTTGCAGCTGTTGTTATAGCAACAAAAGACGCCCCCTGCTGCAACGCTTCCAGATTTTTTTGTAACTAAAAAAGCGCACCTGTCAACTTTTCTTGTCAAAAAGACCCCAAGTGTGAACGGGGCCTAATTGTGCACTTAGTTACCCCCAACACCTGCAGTGAATTAGTGAGTGCTTTTACCCTAACATCACATTGCAAACAAGCCACAGCACTGCGTCATCCCTGGTGATATTTCTCAAATAATAACGTGTTCTTTCAGAATGAGATCTTCGCCTCCCGTCATCAGGATGAGAACAGCGTGGCCTGTATCGAGGAGCGATGCTACGTCCTGCCGTTAGCACAGTACTGTAGGTAAGCGCTGCGTCCGGTGTGCCGTGTCTCTGATGTGTTCCTCGTGCCCGTGTCTCATGATCGCGTGTGACGTTGCAGATTTTGTGCCTTGGTGAAGCGCCGCTCGGAGGGCGTGTCCGACCACGCCCCGCCGGTGCCCCGCCCCTCCGACAGCGCCGTCCCCTCCCACCGCCTGGTGCCCGACGGCGTGGACCCGCAGCTAGTGTACCTGTGCAGACACGTCTACGACTTCCGCTACGGCCGCATCCTCAAGAACCCGCAGTGACGCTCTGAGTCTGGCGGCGCTCACACGGTCGGCTCCCGTCAGCATTCAGGGCCGTTGCGGGTGACGACGGAAGGGTGGAGAACACGACCAGACCGAGCTGCTTCATCTGTCTCTGGTTAATCTGCCTCCTTCATTCTCCTTCAGAGACTCATTCAAACCTCACTCTGCTCATCAGCTCGCTGAAGGTTTGGTGTTTCTATTCCCTGTCATGTACACTGGACTGTCACACTGCTGAGGGATGATGGACGAACGGATGAAGGATCTAGAACGCTTTCATTAAATATCTCCATTAGTTTAGTGTGGAGCCCAGACCAAGACTAGACCACAGATCCAGACCAGCACACCCCGATTAACCCGTTCACACCAACAATAACTATAATCGCTTTAGTTCTGTCAGAATGTTAAGAATATTATCACACCACGATTAACAAGACAGAAGAGCAAAATCATCCAAATAATAAACAAAAACATTGAGAATCAGAATCTATGAGAAATCAAAAGAGCATTTAAAGCACCAGACCACAAAACTGCTGCAGGTGCTTATACTAAATTTATTTATTTATTTTTTTTTTTGGGAAAAAATGTCAAAAAAAAAAAAAATCTAAAATTATTTTTTAAAGTTGTAAATAAAAAAAAAACACAGCAGTATATTTTTGAAAATGGTTTTTCAACTTCAAAATGTCACATGTAATTTAATGTAGTTGCTGTTTCTTTATAACCATTTGTAAAATTAATTAGTTTGAGTAAAATGTGTTTTAAAATAAATCCTACACCATTTTTTTAGACTATAGTTATTAGTTATATAGTTATTGTTACAGTTTTTTGGTGTGAACGGGCCTTAAAGTGACAGCCCACACAAAATAAGATAATTCTGTCATCATTTACTCTCTCTCATGTCATGGCAAACCCGTATGAGTTTCTTTTTTCCGTTTAGGCGAGATACTGCAGGTAAAAACACAGTTTTTCACGCACCTGTCAAGTTTGAGATTTTGGGCTTTTTGGTTTTTCATAAAGTGTTCTTTCAGACTAGTGGACAGAAAACCCAAAAGACACTCTTAAGTCTTTCTTTTATAGCACTTTATCTGTTTGTGTCAATAGATTTCAATTACAATACATATTTTTTAAGGCCATGAGTTTTTTCTCCTACACTGAGCCATAAATCTCCACTTCAGCAGCACTTACACACACCACTCTTTACATTTGTATTCTGTCTATATCCTGAAGGTTTTTACAGAGGGATTTGTTCATATATGATTTGCTTGATTTTTTTTTACAACATTTTATTCCCCAAAAAACTGTAAAAAAAAAAAAAAAAGTTTTCTGCCCGTTCTAAGTATTTTCTGAATTATTGAGTGACAAAATACCCAAAGATATTAGATGACTCTAATATGTCAAAAAAATTCAACCAGAATTCTGAAACTGACTTCATCCAGAGTTTAGAGTTTTGTACTAGAAATGTATGCAAATGAGCGCATATTTCATTAAACAATGGCTCATTTGCATATTAACATTTTAGAAAACTCGTAATACGAACAATGTTTGCAATTATCAATGTAGTCAATCAACTGAGTAAGTAAGGTGATAGCTATTCGTTCATTTTTTTCCTCTATTTACCTGCATTGTCTTGCCTTAAGCACAAAAGAAGCTGCTTTGAAGAATGTTGAGAATCAAACATATTTCATGGTAGCCATTGACTTCTATACATTTTTTTTTCTATCCATTCCAGTCATTTAGTGGGTGAACTGTCTCTTTAAGGGTGTGTTGATGTGGTCTGGAGTGGATGTTCCTCATGTGTTTGAGCTTGAGTCGGCAGATTGAAGTTCTCATTCGGATTTGCGCCTTATGCAGACATTAATTTACCCTCTTTCTGTCAAATCGGACTCTGACCAAACGAACCAAAGGACGGTGAGAATCACAAACCTTCATGTGGTGAACCACGGCCAACTAATCGACGAATCGGAAACAGCTGAAGCGTGTCGCGTGATTTGTACGGAGATCTATGTTTTATATGTGTGAAATTAACTTTTAGATGCAGATCCTCTAGAATGCACAAATATATTTTAATATTTATTTGACAAAACGCTTCTAGTTTCCCCTAGAGAAATTGCACTATTACATGTCCTTTTTGTCTCCTTTTATGGCTTCGCTACTAATTTAACTTGATTTTTAGATGCGGATCTTTAAGAAATTACAGCAAAGACATTCCCAACATGAAGTGACAGATGAGTTGATTACAGTACTGTAGGAAATACTCTACGTTTCTCTTTCCTTTATAAAGTGAATAACTTCTAATGTAGACACCATTATATGGTTAGTTGAGGAGGAGGATTATTATTTGTGTTTAATCTAGTTTTTCACCTGCTGTTGATGAGACACACCTGTTTAGTAGCACCTTAACATAAATGTGTTTAGATTTGAAATATTCGAAGCAGAAAATACGAATTACAGTCGATTATGAGTGAGTTTGGTCCGGCGGAAGCGGATTATTTTCAGTGAAGGTTTCTGCGGGTTTCAGAGTTTGGTCATTAGATGATTTTCTAGTCTCTCGCTGTCATATTTTTATGATGTTAAAAGTGTAAAATCAGCAGATCATTCCTCTCCACTGATTACAGAAGATAATAACGTCAAAAATAATTCACATTCAAATGGAAGCGATTGGTGTTTTTACATTTGGTGATAAAAACATTCGTCTTTCTGCTTTCAATTTCTTCCGAACAGAAAGGAGATATTTTATTAAGTCTGTTTCTAAAGCTGGAATATGCAATATATTTTTAGGACTATTTTTGAGAAAACAAATCTATTTAAATTTGAGTTAGGATCTGGATTGCGAGAGTTGAGGACGTGTACATAGGGTAACAGTGCATTTATCATACTCTGGAGACGTGTAATTGTATTTAAAGAAATTATTTAAAGCGGAGTATAAGCATATATCTATATTTCAAGTCTCTTAGTTTGAGGATGTTTTGAAGTGCTGTTGCAATATTGTGCTCAATAACACGTGCAGTAGATTTATTCTGATTTAGTTTTGTGTTAAATTATGATTCTCATCCCATCATGAAGTCTTAAGGAGCTCTTGGTGATATTCAGACGGGGTCTTATGTGATTCTGATTCCGGTCGAGATGGACTCGCTGAGCCTTATTTGACCGTAGTTCTTGTTTGCTGTTCATTTTCATCTGTGTTTTGTTTGTTTTTCTGAAGTTATTTTATTGGCTGATTTCTTGATTGTCAAACATCTGTGGTGTTGATGATTATTAGAGATGATTTTAAACCTTTCAGACCATTGGGAAATATCCCACATTATTCCAGAGAACGAAGATTCCTGATCGACCATTAGTTCAGACTGACCACACACAAACATTATTGCCTGCTCTGTCTTTTTATTTTGTCTTTTTGTGTTTTTGTTTTACTTTGTTTGTTATTTTATTGGTCTAATTTTTTTGTTATCTGATTTTTTTTTTTTAATTTGTTTTAGTTTTATTTTATTGTTTGGATTTTTTTTTTAATTTATATTATTTTTTGTACTTTTTTATTTTTAATGCCTTAGTCAGTTTTTTTTGTATTTATTTTGTCTTTTTGTGTTTTTTGTTTTATTTTGCCTGTTTGTTATTTTGTAGGTCTCATTTTTCGTTATCTGATGTTTTATGTCCCCTTTTTTAATTTGTTTTTGTTTTATTTTATTGGTTGGATTTTTTTGTTTTATTTAATTATTTTTGTTGTACTTTTTTTGTTTTTATTGCTTTTGTGTTTTTTTTTTTGTATTTATTTTGTTTTTTGTAATTTTATGTTTTGTTTTGTTATTTTCTTTGTCTGTTTTGTTGGTCTTATTTTTGTTGTCTGATGTTTTATGTCCCTTTTTTAATCTTAGTTTTATTTTATTGGTTGAATTTTTTTGTTTTGTACTTTTTTTGTTGGTTTACAAAGAGTAAAACAGAAGGTATGAATATTATTATCTGATGTGTTTATTTTGTCCCTCTTTTTCATTCGTTTTTGTTTTATTGATGGTAATGGATCCCTGCTGATTATTGTTCAATGAAAGAGTATTTATAAAATATAAACTGAAGTCTTTTGTGGAGCGTTGAGTCTCTGTTTGCTGATTCTATCAAAATGCTTGCTTTAATGCAATAAGCCATGTGTTATTTTAGTGTCACTGAGACACTGTTAGAGCTTTATCAATATTTTCATTATTTTTTATGATAAGGTTGGCTTGTTAACATGCTAAAAACATGCTAGCAACATGTTAAATAAGTTAGAAACATGCTAAAATCCATATTGCCTTCAAAGCATTCAAGACTAAAAACCATTAGATTTCAGTTTCTAAAACTTTTCACACGTTCTGGTCAGGCTTTTTTTAAGCCAACTTAAAGTCTTGACAAGTAATTTATTGATTTTGGTTTTTTAATTTTTTTTTGGTAATGTGTCTATATATTTTTCATTCATTTTTATTTCAGTTTTAGTTATATTACTACGTGTTAAAGTGAGAAATCTGGCCTTGGCCACTACTTAAAATAATTTTTTTTTTTTACATTTTATTTTATTTCAGTTGATGTGCATTTAATTTTGTGTACCACTTTTTGGTAAAAGTATGAACTCAGGTAATTTACTGTGTTTTATGTAATGGCCGTATGTTGTGTTTGATGTTTAATTTAGTGATTAATGTCCCGTTGACTCTCAGATGTTCACATTCAGGTGTTCATAATGGAGTGTAAAAGCGTGTTGTTCTGCTTTGCTCTGTGTGTCCAGCAGATGTCAGTCTTCAGTGTGTGTGTTTTCAGGTGTCTTCATCAGTGTTCCAGTCCTGTGTTTGATCACATCTTCATCAATTCATTCTCATCATCTTCAGTTCTGTGTTCAGCTGCAGGTCAGTGAGTATAATCACAGTGTGTTTAGTCGTGTGTCTGGTGTCCTTGCACACGTGATTGAGCTCTGATCCTCTTTAAGGATGGAAGCAGACAGATAGGATTGTTGTTGAACGTGGGTTTATCAGCGCTGCTCCACATTCACAACAATCACTTCACAATCCTGCCATTTCCTGGACAGAGAAACTCAATCACTAGAGCTGTTCATCAGAAACCAGTCATAATCTGCAGCTCACACTACCAAAACATTCACTTTTATTAAGAGATGAGAATCCTGTCATTAGCAAAACAACAAACCAAAGCGTTTCCTAATATTTCACACATGCACAGATACATGCATTCAGTGAAGGTTTAATAAAAAATGTTTTTGAGATAAACCATTAGAGGAAAATATGGCATTTAAAAATGTTAATATTTTTGCCTCAACAGATGCATTTATCCAAAGTGTTAATTAGTTCATTTATTTCTTGGCAACTAAATTTATAATTTTTTTACTATTATTTTGAATGTTAATAAAATACCAAGTATAATTTATTTGATAGAATCACTCAGAATATACGATTTTATGGTGCAGTTATTTCATGAATGAAGCTGGAATGAAATGCATGAATGTGTGAGTGTATGATTATAAATGTGCAGCATTGACAGAATGAGAGATTATGATTGTGTTTATTAAACTCTGAGCTAATGAACATATGGCAGACTGAATATCACTCATACATCAGCAGCTCTCTGTCTAATAATCCACTCTGTGTGTCTCCAAATGTAAATAACGTGTCAGTTTTCATTGTTACATTGTTACATCTGATTCTTTTCTCTTTAGTGAAATGTTTCTTTCTTATGTTCCATTGATTTGATTTGACTTTTGTCATCTTTCTTTAAACTACCTGACACTTGATGTCTACTGAAGAAGACATTTGGATGTTTTAAGGGCATGCACTGCAGGCAAAAACACCTGTCAAGTTTGAGATTTTGGGCTTTTTGGTTTTTCATGAAGTGTTTTTTCAGACTACTGAAGAGAAAACACCCAAAATACATTAAGTGTTTCTTTTATAGCACTTTATCTATTTGTGTCAATAGATTTCAATTACAATCCATATCTTTAAAGGCCAAGAGTTTTTTCTCCTACACTGAGCCATAAATCTCCACTTCAGGAGCACTTACACACACCACACTTTACATTTGTGTTCCTGTCTATATCCTGAAGGTTTTTACACAGGGATTTGTTCATATATGATTTGTTTGATTTTATACAACATTTTATTCCCCAAAAATGGTAAAAAAAAAAATATAGTGTTCCCTGTCTGTTTTTTTCTGAATTATAGCATGGCAATATGAAATACCCAAAATCCCTCTGTAAAAACTTTTGACTTAATATGTCAAAAAAATTGACTTCATCCAGTGTTTAGACTTTTGCACTAGAAATGTATGCAAATGAGCGCATGTTTCATTAAACAACATTATTTGCATATTTAAACCTAACATTTTTGAAAACTTGTAATACAATTTTTTTTTTTTTTTTTTGCAATTATCAATGTAATCAACCAATGGGGTCAGTAAGGTGATAACTATTAGTGGATTTATTTTTACCCTATTCACCTGCAGTGTCTCTCTTTAAGTGGCCAAATGCTCTCTAAAATGCTGCATGGTGGCAGAATATTTAAAGTTTTAACCATAAACCTCAAAATATTTGTGTACACTAGTTTGTATCATTTGGTGAATCCAGATCTGCTTCAGTTCAAACTGATTCTCCTCACACTGAATGAAGAGCAACAAACAGCTCAAATGCTCCAGTCAGCGACACAAGCTCTTGAGACGCTTACAGACTGTAATCTGTCATGACGTGTGTGTGTGTGTGTGTGTGTGTGTGTGTGTGTGTGTGTGTGTGTGTGTGTGTGTGTGTGTGTGTGTGTGTGTGTGTGTGTGTGTGTGTGTGTGTGTGTGTGTGTGTGTGTGTGTGTGTGTGTGTGTGTGTGTGTGTGTGTGTGGATTAGGGATGTGCTCAGAGGGAGGAGTGTGTTCGTCTGTAGATCAGGAGTTAGTGTCTCAGTGGCGGTGATGGAGGTGCTGATGGAGCGCTCAGATGGAGACTCGCAGGGAGACGTGTTCAGCGGAGAGTGTCTGCTTCTGCCCGACACAGACTTCATGATCGGTCAGTGATCACAGCGTCAGCTACAGCTCGATAGACAAACGTTTCACCTGCTTTCACTCCATTCTATGTCAGTCAACTCTGAATGTCTGCCAGAATTCAAAATATCTCTCAGAATCTAATCTAGGTTTTTTTTTAAATCAAGATTTAATGCAGTTTTATTTCACAGGTGAATGGATCTTGTTTTAAGGATATTCAGGATTTTTTTTTTTACTGGAAAACAACAAAAAATGTTTTTATAAATGTGTGGAACAACTAAACGAGAGAGAGATTATCGTGTTTGATCATAGGTTTTATTCATATTTTGATTCAGGTTTTATTTTTATATTTTTAGTTTTAGTTTTAAAGTTTTAGTAATTTTGTTGTCTTGTAAGACCCAGACCAGACAAAAATCTTAAGTAGCTCAGGTATATTTGCAGCAATAGCCAACAATACATTGTAAGGGTCAAAATTGTTGATTTTTCTTTTATGCCAAAAATCATTAGGATATTAAGATATTTAGTAAATTTCCTACTGTAAATATATTAAAACTTAATTTTTAATTAGTAATATGCATTGCCAAGAACTTCATTTGGACAACTTTAAAAATGATTTTCTCAATATTTAGATTTTTTTGCACCCTCAGATTTAGATTTTCAAATAGATGTATCTCTTTTTATCCAAAAATTGTCATATCCTAACAAACCATACATCAATGGCAATTAAAAAGCTTATTTATTCAGATTTCAGATGATGTATACGTCTCAATTTAAAAAAATGTAGCCTTATGACTGGTTTTGTGGTCCAGAGTCACACATATATTTTAATATATATATATATATATATATATATATATATATATAT
>NC_133373.1:39125015-39150076 GCF_049309525.1 Garra rufa
CGTTTCCGTTTGCCTCTGTATGTATGAATGGTGGAGACGCGTTTTTACTACACGCATATCATCTCACATGAACAGATAAACTCAGTCTCCAAAACTGCTGTGAGTGTCACCTGGCTTGAGAAACCCATTCTCAAAGACTTACTTTTAGTCATTATTTGGGTAGCACACATATTCTGAATGCCTTCGGTAGAATTCAAATTAGCCATTTTAATCTAGATTAATCTAGTTTAATTCCAAGATTAGAGTGAGATTAATATAGATTAAAAAAAATAATCTATGCCCACCACTAATATATATATATATATATATATATATATATATATATATATATATATATATATATATATTATATAATCCATCAAAATTAAAAAAATATTTGCAGCAGGCCATTAGATGTCTATAAATACAAATTAAGGAAAAAAAATTACAAATATTTTAAAATCAAAATTTCATCCATTTATAATATTTTAGAAATAAAAAGTTTATTCTGCTTTTTCAAGATTGTATGAATCCTGGGTTTTTAACATTTAGGGAGTGGATTAAATTAAGAAATGTCCTGATTTGATCTTGTTTTCACGCTTGTTGTGTCTTGAAATGATTGTCAGTGTTGTAGGTCCTGTATTGTGAGCTGCTGATCTATAACTCATATCTGTAGTGTGAACACTCGTGTCGGGGCTGTTTTGTGACCTGTAATCTCTGAATATGAATCTGGTCTCCCGTGGCCTCGTGGGATATCTGTGTCGGTGTGTGGAAGTGGTAGGTCATCCGGTTAGTGGTGTCAGTGCTCTATAGTGGAGAACGGGGTGTATTTGGTTTCCTAAAGTGAATCTACAGAGTGAGCAGTGAGTCAGTTTCAGGCCATTAGTGAACTGATCTGACTCACTCACTGAAGACGGACACTTTGCTTTCCTCACGTCTGACTGCAAATCCAGCATTACTGCGTTAGGAGCACTATTAGAGAAATCATTAGTTCAAATCTGAATGAGTTTATTCTGTGGATCACGAAAGAAGATATTTAGAGAAACGTCTCTAGTGTGTGTGATTGGTCTCTACAGTGAAAGTCAATGGGGTCCAAAGTTTGCTCTGTAATGGAACCACAAAATGAAATTCATTCACAAGAGAAAAAACATGGTGTTTTATGGTCAATGATCTCTTTAATTCTGATAAATCAGTGTGTTAATGACAGTTAACTGTTAAACTGCTTATAAATGTCATCCTCTGTCTTGAATTGATCAAGCGGTTGTTTGAAGTGTTTGATTAGTTTAGTCTGAGTCAGATTCCTGCGGTTGCTGATATTTTTCCTGCATTAGTTTCACAGCATGAAATCATCTCTGGCTTCAGCACAGACTCTGCTGCTATTAATCGAGTCTGTCAGTCAGTCAGGATACTAATACTTATATAACAGACTCAGAAACACACCACTGATCAACTTGGAGCTGCTGGAGGGCTTGTTTTTATATCCTGGTGGAGACCTAAACCTGAATACACACAGACTGGTGAGAACTTGTGTCACGGTGGGGACCTAAAGTGAGATCCCCATGGGGGAATAAGCTTATAAATCATGCAGAATGAGTTTTTTTGAGAATGTAAAAATGCAGAAAGTTCCCTCTAAGGGTTAGGTTTAGGGTTAGGGGTAGGTGAAGGGGATAGAAAATATAGCGTGGACAGTAGAAAATACATTGCACCTATGAGAGTCCCCACAAGGATAGGGGGAAAAACGTGTGTGTGTGTGTGTGTGTGTGTGTGTGTGTGTGTGTGTGTGTGTGTGTGTGTGTGTGTATGTGTGTGTGTGTACCTGGTATTCATCACGTTGTGGGGACCAAATGTCCCCACAAGGATAGGAATACCAGTACATTTTGACCTTGTGGGGACATTTCTCAGGTCCCCATGAGGAAACAGGCTTATAAATCATGCACAATGAGTTTTTTTGAGGAAGTTAAAGTGTGCACAATCTCCTGTGAGGGCTAGGTTTAGGTGTAGGGAAGGTGTAGGGCAATAGAAAGTACGGTTTGTACAGTATAAAAACCATTACGCCTATGGAATGTCCCCATAAAACATGTAAACCCAACATGTGTGTGTGTGTGTGTGTGTGTGTGTGTGTGTGTGTGTGTGTGTGTGTGTGTGTGTGTGTGTGTGTGTCTGTGTGTGTGTGTGTGTGTGTGTGTGTGTGTGTGTGTGTGTGTCTGTGTGTGTGTGTGTGTGTGTGTGTGTGTGTGTGTGTCTGTGTGTGTGTCTGTGTCTGTGTCTGTGTCTGTGTGTGTGTGTGTGTGTGTGTGTGTGTGTGTGTGTGTGTGTGTGTGTGTGAGTGTGTGTGTGTGTGTGTGTGTGTGTGTGAACTAATGGATGGATGATTTTACACATCCGTTTGAAATATCCCTGTGGTTTGATCATCTGATCAGATTTGACCTCCATTAGTCAGTAGAGGAACCTGTGAAGTCCAGCTGATAGAGAGCCTGCTGTAGAAACAACTTCTACTCACAAACTGATTGTACATTTGACAATAAAGGACAATGAAATGCAAGTGACACTGAATTAAGGGTGGAAAAATGATTTTCTTGTAAGCTTTAAAAAGTCATTTGTCATCTATTTACTTCTTTTGGCACACATGTCATCTAAAATATTTTCATTCATTTGTGATTATTAGCTGTTTTTCTTTCATATTTATGAGCCTAATTAAAGTCACATTTATTAGTGGTTTATCCAGTACACTCAAAAAATGCTATTCTTACTTAGATTTTTTTGTTTTGTTTCCAGCCAAAATTTGTAAAAATTCTTGAATCAAGAAGGGTTTTCTAGACGAGTAAAAATTATTGTATTGTTTTCAGAAAAAACAAGTCAAAATTAAGTACATTTTGGCTTGAAACAAGCAAAATAATCTGCCAATGGGGTAAGAAAAATAATATTATTTTCTGTTTGAAATAAGATTTTTTTCTTACCCCATTGGCAGATTATTTTTCTTGTTCCAAGCAAAAACTTGCTTCCTTTTGACTTGTTTTTTCCCTGAAAACTAGACAATAATTGTTACTCGTCTAGAAAATCCTTCTTGATTTTAGAATGTTTAGATATTTTGGCTGGAAGCAAGACAAAAATAGTAAGAAAAGCATAATTTTCAAGTGTACAGATTGTTTCAAAGCAGCTTTACAGTAATAAACCATGTTACATTTGAAAAACAAAATGATCCTTTATGAAACAAGTTTCAGCTGTAAAGCAGCTCTACAGAAGACAATGGAGTCTGTTATTCAGATCAAGTCTGGTTCTCATCTGATTCTGTCAGGACAGTTAAATCAATAGTAATAGTGAATATGAAGTTGTTCAGCTGATCGAACCAAAGGTGACACAGTGATGAAACAACAAAACATTCATTTTGTTCCTCATATTTTCATTTTGTTGGTTTAATGTGAGGAATATATTTTCCTATATTCCTTTATGTTCTTATGATTAACTTTAACCTCAATGAGAGTTTGTAGCATCCGTTTGCAGTCAAACGCAGGGTTTGTTTGTTCAGGTTCAGGGAGTTAAACGCTGTTTTTCTTTGGTTAAATGATTTCTGATGTTAGCATAGAAGTTTATTATCACCACAGAATAAAAATATATCAACTTTCATCTTACAATTCAGACTTTTTTCACAATTCTGAGATTTCTCTCAGAGTTCTGTGTTTGCATCATGTAACCCTCAATTATGAGAAAAAAGTCTAAATTGTGAGATAAAAAGTTGCAGTTCTAAAGCTAGTTGAAGTGTTTGCTGTAATGTGCTGTAATTAGTGCAGCTAGATGTCCTCGTGTAGGAGATGCTGTGGTTCAGACGTGATGCTGATGCTGCAGCTGCTGAGATCAATGATGAGGTTATTAGTACACTAGCACACACAGATGATGTACAATCACAGATGACTCCTCTTAAAGAAACAGTTCAGACAAAAATGAACGTGCTGAAAATCCTAGATGTAGTGTGAAATGTGTCATTTTATCAGTGAATGGGTGCCGTCAGAATGAAAGTCCAAACAGCTGATAAAAACATCGCAATAATCCACACCACTCCAGTCCAAAAAGCTGAAACAAATCCATCATTAAGACGCTTATAACTAAAATACATTGAGTTCATAATAATAACAACCCTTCCTCCAGTGAAAAAGTCCATTTTCTGTTGTCTCTCGCCACATGTTTGTTTAGAGCTGTTTTGTCTTGTAAACGGTGCTTGATCTGTGCAGATTTCTCTCCTGATTCAGACCAGACCACTTTATCACTGGAGGAACACTGCAAACAATGCTTTTCTTACTTAGATTTTTCATCTCGTTTCCAGCCAAAATATCTAAAAATTCTTAAATCAAGATGGATTTTCTAGATGAGTCAAAAATATTTTCTTGTTTTCAGAAAAAACAAGACAAAATAAGTGAGTTTTTGCTTAGAACAAGCTAAATAATCTGCCAGTGGGGTAAGAAAAAAAATATTATTTCAAACAGAAAACAAGACTATTTTTCTTACCCCACTGGCAGATTATTTTGCTTGTTCTAAGCAAAAACTCACTTATTTTGACTTTTTTTCTTTTGACTTGGTTTTTTCTGAAAACAAGAAAATTATTTTTACTCGTCTAAAAAATCCATCTTGATTTAAAAATTTTCAGATATTTTGACTAGAAACAAGACGAAAATACTAAGTAAAATAAGCCTGGAGTGGTGTGGATTACTTGTGATGTTTTTATCGGCTGTTTGGACTCTCATTCTGATGGCACCCATTCACTGCAGAGGATCCATCGGTGAGACAGTGATGGAGTGACACATTTATAAAAATCTGATGAAGAAATAAACTCATTCTAATGTTGTATGAGCTGAGGATGAGCACATTTACAACACATGCTCATTTTTGCCTTTAAAAACCTTGAGGAATAAATATAGCAGAGCTGCAAAATCAACAGTTTGATTCGATTATTTGACCAATTACAGTATTACTATTAATTAACTATATTACAGTAGATTCATTGATAAAAATGTAGGTCAGTGAATTAAGCGAGCAGAGAGAAACACAGTGATGCTACCAGCTTTATACTGCATCCCAAAGGCTTCTGGGTACCATGGAGACGTGCGGCTGCTCAGCATCCCATAGACACACTAGCCAGGTTACCATGGCAACTGCGGCACGGCCCATGTCTCCTCTGATGTAGAGCGACAGACTCAGCAAACGCAACGGGAAGGGTGTGTGTGTGTGTGTGTGTGTGTGTGTGTGCGCGCGCGTGCGTGCGTGTGTGTGCGTGCGTGCGCGCGTGTGTGTGTGTCTGTGTGTGTGTGTGTGTGTGTGTGTGTGTGTGTGTGTGTGTGTGTGTGTGTGTGTGTGTGTGTGTGACCTGGTATTCATCACGTTGTGGGGACCAAATGTGTGTGTGTGTGTGTGTGTGTGTGTGTGTGTGTGTGTGTGTGTGTGTGCGCGCGCGTGCGTGCGTGTGCGTGCGTGCGTGCGTGCGTGCGTGTGTGTGTGTGTGTGTGTGTGTGTGTGTGTGTGTGACCTGGTATTCATCACGTTGTGGGGACCAAATGTGTGTGTGTGTGTGTGTGTGTGTGTGTGTGTGTGTGTGTGTGTGTGTGACCTGGTATTCATCACGTTGTGGGGACCAAATGTGTGTGTGTGTGTGTGTGTGTGTGTGTGTGTGTGTGTGTGTGTGTGTGACCTGGTATTCATCACGTTGTGGGGACCAAATGTGTGTGTGTGTGTCTGTGTGTGTGTGTGTGTGTGTGTGTGTGTGTGTGTGTGTGTGTGTGTGTGTGTGTGTGTGTTTTATGCTGCATCTACATCTGTGTGGAATTGACAGCATAATAATTCCTGCTATTTCATGATTTAATCCGTAGCAGAAGCAGGTGTTTGAAGACAGAGTAGTGTGAACATGTTCTCTGTGGTACTACAGTGTGATTCTGATAGTGAATGCTGGAGAATCTCTCTGTCTGACATTCATCTGACCTGCTTTCTTTGCAGATTTCACCTGAAAGCTCATTTCAACTATGAAAAAGTGATTTTTTTTTTATCTCACAATTCAGCCTTTTTTGAGAACTGCGAGATATAAACTCAAGAAATGAGTAAAAGTCATTGTGAGTTTCAATCTCATTTCTAAACAGCTGTGACAGATGTAAAGCCGCTAAACGTGGTATTAAATCATTTCCAGTTTAGTTTCATCCCTAGAGATTATAACAAGAGTTTAGCAGATTTACTTCAAACCAGATTTTATTTCATTCTTATGGAGAATAAATGAGACGCAACCCTCGAAAGAATACAGAAAACCAGATTAGACCAGCGGTGATAGACGGTTTGAGTTCTGGTTTGGTCATGCGGATCTGCTGAGGATTCATGGGTTCACGTTTATTTCTATCATGTGTTACACAGATTGCAATGAAAGCTTGTTTCAGCCACAGATAAAAAAAAAATATATATTATTATATAACATAATTACGACTTTTCATCTCACAATTCCATGTTTTTTCCCTCTGATTTCCATTTTGCGTCTTGCAGTTCAGATTTTTTTTTTTTTATAATTTCAGCTTTTTATCTCACAATTCAGATTTTTTTTTATATAATTGCAACTTTTTATTTAACAATTCCGATTTTTTTATAATTTAAATTTTTTATCTCACAATTCAGATTTTTTTTAGATAATTGCAACTTTTTATTTAAAATTTCCGATTTTTTTATTATTTTAATTTTTTATCTCACAATTCAGATTTTTTTCTAACAATTGCGGGTTTATATCTCACAGTTCTCTTGTAAGTCTGAATTGTGAGATAAAAGGTCACATTTTTAATTGTTTATCCCATGGCAGAAACAAACAACCATTGATTGCTTCAAAGCAGCTTCACAGTAATAAACAGGAAAATAACTGTGTTCTTTTTGTAAAATAAATAGATTTTGAAACCAGTTCGATTCAGCTGTAAAGCAGAACACAAGAGAATCACCATTCAGATCAGATCAGATCAGATCAGATCAGTTGTTCATATCATTCTCCAGTTCATTTCTGGATCAGTTCAAGTTGTCATCCACTAGTGTCAGAGCAGATAAATCTCTAAAATAACAGAATATTAGTAATTCTGAACTTTACTGCTGCATATGATCAGCTGTAGGAAACTGAGGCAGAGAGATGCGGTTTCACTGTTGGATTCAGAGTTTCTCTGCTGGGTTCCAGATGATCCTGCTGTAGAATCACAGTCTCTGATGTGAATATGAGAGCAGCTGAAATATTCACCGTCATCAGATGTCATTTAGGGTCCATTGTAAGAGTTGAGGATGTGTTGAAGTGATGATTACAGCTCCTTCTTTATTGAGGCCAGTGAAATATTCCTCTCCAGTCTCTGTGTTTCTGCAGTCTGTGCCGTTAATGGAGAGACTCACTGAGCAATTCTTTCTGTGCTCGTGGATTTCTGCTCCAAACCAAAACTGTTTTCCGCTTATGTAAGAGTCAGACTCATGGTTGTGTGAGTGTGTGTCACTGCTTTCATTGGCTCTGATCTCCGGCTCGATCTGCTCCTGCTTCATCTCATAATGTTGATCATTTTCACCTGGAGGAAGATTCACTGTTATGAGCTCCAAATGTCCACATGAAGGAGGTTTGTGTGGTTTGAGTTTGTTCAGTCTTTTAAATATAAGGTTCTTTAATGGCATCAATGGTTCTGTGAAGAACCTTGAACATCCATGGAGCCTTTCAAATGCAGAAAAGGTTCTTTATAGTCAAAAAATGTTCTTTAGATTTTAAAATGTTCTTTAAGATGGTTATTTTAGGAACTGCAGAAACACCCTTTTGCAACCTGTATTTTTACACTGCAAAAAATGCTTTTCTTACTCAGATTTGTTTTGTCTTGTTTCCAGCCTAAATATCAAAAAATTCTTAAATCAAGGATTTTCTAGTCAAGCAAAAATCTTGATTTTAGAAAAAAAAAAAAAGTCAAAATATAGTAGTTTTTGCTCCGAACAAGCAAAATAATCTGCCACTGGGGTAAGCAAAAAATAAATAAATAAAAACAATTCTTAAATCTAGAAGGATTTTCTAGACAAGTAAAAATTATTTCCTTGTTTTCAGAAAAACATGTCAAAATGAAGTGCGTTTTTGCTTGAAACAGAAAACAAGATTATTTTTTTTACCCCATTGGCAGATTATTTCACTTGTTTCAAGCAAAAACACACTTCATTTTTTTCTGAAAACAAGACAATAATTTTTGCTTGTTTAGAAATTCCTCCTTGATTTAAGAATTTTCAGATATTTAGGCTGGAAACAAGACAAAACAAATCTAAGTAAGAAAAGCAGCTTTTTGTAGACATAAGCAGGGTTCCTGTGGATTTCAAGTTAAGTATTTTCCAGGTTTGGAAAAGTATAGAAAAAAGAAAGCAGAGTATGGAAAATGATTGAGTACTTATTTATAATACGACTGAATGATTTCAAGATACACTTTTTCATTATGCAAAACGCAGGCAGAAGAAAAAACTATAAAAAAAAATGGTTTTCTATACCAAATCTAAAGCTGAAAATAAGGCTCTATGAACCATTTCTGTTGAATATGGTCTCAGAGAGGTTTGGAAATGTTGAAATCAGCTGCATTCACAGGCGTCTTTGATTTATTCATGTCACAGAGAACGTTTGTCTGTCTGTGTGTTTTCTGCTCTAAACCTGCAGTGGATGCATCTAAAGTCTCATTTATTCAAGCATTTTCCTCTGATCAGCAGGAATCCTCTTGAAATGAACACAGCTGTGAAATGGTCAGCGGACGGGTTTGTCACGTGTTCTGCTGCTGCTGGTCATGTATGTTGCATTAGAATGAGGATATTTACAGAAAGAGACTGTGTGGAGCGATATATGACGTCTTTATTCTTTCAGTAACCCAGAATCATCATGTTCTCTCTCTCTCACGTCACTGCAAACATGCACTGTTTATGTTTGAAATGGAACAACATTTGAAGAATACTGTTAACAAAACAGTTTTGGGTTCTGTTTACTTTCATTGCACTGCAAAAAATGCTTTTCTTGCATAGCTTTTTTTGTCTTGTTTCCTGCCAAAATATCTAAATATCTATTGTTTAGACAAGTAAAAAAGAAAAAAACAAGTCAAAATTAAGTGCGTTTTTGCTTGAAACAAGCTAAATAATCTGCCAATGGGGTAAGAAAAAAAATCTAAAAAAAATCTAATTTTAACAGAAAACAAGATTATTTTTCTTACTCCAAAAACACACTTAAGTTTTTTTCTGAAAACAATTATTAAATTAAGAAGGATTTTCTAGATGAGTAAAAATGATTGTCTTGTTTTCAGACGAAAACTAGTCAAAATGAAGTGTTTTTGGAGTAAGAAAAATAATCTTGTTTTCTGTTTGAAATTAGATTTTTTTTTCTTACCCCATTGGCAGATTCACTCAATTTTGACTTTCTGAAAACAAAAAAAAAATATTTTTTACTCGTCTGGAAAATCCTTCTTGATTTAAGCATTTTTCGATATTTTGGCTGGAAACAAGACAAAAAATCTAAGTAAGAAAAGCGTTTCTTGCAGTGTATATTTTTGTCCCTTCTGTGGAACATAAGAAGGCTTGCGCTGCAAAAAATGACTCATCTCATTCTCATTTAGTATATTTGTCTTGTTTCTAGTCAAAATATCTAAAAACAAAATCTTGAATTAGGATGCATTTACTAGATAAGCAAAATGACAAGAGTTTTTTAGTCTTTTAGGCTTATCTAGTAAATGCATCCTAATTCAAGATTGTTTCGATATTTTGACTAGACACACAAGAAAATGACTAAGATAGATAATCTGTTTTCTCAGTGTGGTTAGCTGCGGTTCTTCATCAGTGGCTGTGTTTGTGTGTTCACACTGACTCTCACAGCAGCATCTGAACTCAGATCAGAGGAAGTGCGTCTCAGCCCGCGGCAGCGTTTATATTTTTGGCAGTGCTGCACAGATGGGCTTGTTTTCCTCGTGTTCACTGCTAAACTCAAATCCTCTCCCTCTGTGACTGCAGTCGACTTCTCATGTTCTGTCCTTCAAGAAGAGGAGAAATTGTAGAAAAGGGGCAAGTTGTCACACTTGATTCAGTCGCTCTGAGGTTTTGATTGTTCACTCACTGATTGTCTGTTATGGATTCAAACACCTATTTTTGTGAATGTCAAAAAATTTGCAACGTATTTTAGTTTATGGGAAAACAATCTTGAGATTTGATCTTCATTAGTAAGCTGATACAGTTGAGGTCAATAGTTTACATACACTTTTCAGAATCTGCAAAATGTTAATTATTTTATCAAAATAAGAGCGATCATACAGTACAAAATGCATGTTATTGTTTATTTAGTACTGACCTGAATAAAATATTTCACATAAAAGATGTTTACATATAGTCCACAAGAGAATTTATAAAAATGACCCATTGATTCTAACACTGTGTTTCTCTGAATGATCCACAGCTGTGTTTGTTTGTTTAGTGATAGTTCTTCATGAGTCCCTTGTTTGTCCTGAACAGCCTGCTGTTCTTCAGAAAAATCCTTCAGCTCCCACAAATTCTTTGGTTTCCCAGCATTTTTGTGTATTTGACCCCTTTCCAACAATGACTGTATGATTCTGAGATCCATCTTTTCACACTGAGGACAGCTGAGGGACTCATATGCAACTATTACAGAAGGTTCAAACACTCACTGATGCTCCAGAAGGAAAAACTACGCATTAAGAGCCGGGGGTGAAAACTTTAGAACAGAAAGAAGATGTGTGCATTTTTCTTATTTTGCTTAAATATCACTTTTTTCCATTCAGTATGCCCTTTAGAAGCTACAGAAGATACTTACAGGTTTCCCAGAAGATAAAGTAAGTTAAATTTACCCTGATCTTCAAATTCCAAAAGTTTTGACCCCCGGCTCTTAATGCATGTTTTTTCCTTCTGGAGCATCAGTGAGCGTTTGAACCTTCTGTAATAGTTTCATATGAGTCCCTCAGTTGTCCTCAGTGTGAAAAGATGAATCTCAAAATCATACAGTCATTGTTGGAAAGGGGTCAAATGCACAAAAATGCTGGAAAACCAAAGAATAGATTTTTCTGAAGAACAGCAGCAGTTGTGAAATTAAATGTGAAATGTGAAATATCTTATTCAGGCCAGTGCTAAATAAAAACTACCATGCGTTTTGTATGATCCCTCTTATTTTGTAAAATAACTGACATGTTTCAGACTCTGCAAGGGGGATGTAAACGTTTTTGACCTCATGAGTATGTGGTTGTTGAGGTGTTGTTGGGGACAGTGTTTGCCGCTGGTTGTGGATGAGAGACTGTAACGAGGGCAGCGCTGTGGAGGTGACGTGTGTTTTATGGACTGACCCGCCGTGTGTTTGTTTGCTTTCAGTGAGCAGAGCATCTGTCAGGCCCGCGCCTCCGTCATGGTCTACGACGACACCAGCAAAAAATGGGTGCCGATCAAACCGGGTCAGCAGGGCTTCAGTCGAATCAACATCTACCACAACACGAGCAACAACACCTTCCGCGTGGTAGGAGTCAAACTGCAGGACCAGCAGGTGCGTCTGCACACAAAACCAGATCATTCACCACAGATACGACCCTGGGCCACAAAACCAGTCATAGCTTTCCATTGCTGTGAGAGGACAGTATTTGGCTGAGATACAACTATTTGAACATCTGGAATCTGAGAGTGCAAAAAAATATTGAGAAAATCACTTTTAAAGTTGTCTTTGCAATGCATATTACTAATCAAAAATTAAGTTTTGATATATTTATGGTAGGAAATGTACAGAATATCTTCATGGAATATGGTCTTAATATCCTAATGCTTTTTGGCATAAATGAAAAATTGATCATTTTGACCCTTACAATGTATTTTTGGCTCTTGCTACGAATATACCCGTGTTACTTAAGACTGGTTTAGTGCTCCAGGGTCACATTTGACCTTGTGCAAGTCACATTTATTTCTACAGCATTCCTTATTCTGTGAAGCAGCTTCACAGTGATAATCAGCAAAATAAAAGTGTTGAGAATGCAAAATTCCTGAGTTATGAAATTCATAGTCATTATTCAGATCAGTTCTGTTCAAGTTTTGTTCTCATCTGAAAAACAAAAGAAGATATTTTGAAAAAATGTATGTTTCTAATAAGAATAAAAAGAAATGTTGTGTTTTTAAAATAAAAAAGTCTAATACGAAGACAAGACACAAAACTCAAAAATAAACTCTCATTATCAGGATTAAAACACTCAGTGTCTGCAGCGAGTGCACTGCGAAAATGCTTTTCTTACTGAGTTTTTGTCTTGTTTTCAGCCAAAATATCGAACAATTCTTAAATCAGGAAGGATTTTCTAGACAAAGAAAATTATTGTCTTGTTTTCAGAAAAAAACAAGTCAAAATAAAGTAAGCTTTTGCTTCGAACAAGCAAAAAAAAATTGCATATTGGGTAAGAAAAAAAATATTTCAAACAGAAAACAAGATTTATTTTTCTTACCCCATTGGCAGGTTTCAAGAAAGAACACTTAATGTTTTTCTGAAAACAAGACAATAGTTTTTACTCGTCTAGAAAATCCTTCTTGATTGAAGAATTTTTAGATATTTTGACTGGAAACAAGACAAAAAAATCTAAGTAAGAAAAGCATTTTTGCAGTGTGGAACATATTCTTTACATTCGTGACCACCACAAATATCACTCTATTAATTTTTCCTGAGCACATTCTGACCTCTGACCTCTGACCTGTGACCTCTGACCTGTGTGACAGGTGGTCATCAACTACTCGATCGTGAAGGGTCTGAAGTATAACCAGGCGACGCCGACCTTCCATCAGTGGCGTGACGCGCGGCAGGTGTACGGACTCAACTTCGCCAGTAAAGAGGAGGCCACCACCTTCTCCAACGCCATGCTGTTCGCCCTCAACGTGCTCAGCAGCCAGGATGGAGGTAAGAGCTCTGCCGTCCACCTGGAGAATTAATATATGAATCTGAATATGATTATCTGACCAGAGGCATGAAGAAACAAACTATCACATCATGTGTGTTTGACAGTAATCAGATGAACAATCTCAGATTATTATTCATATCAGGAGTGTGTCTGTGTGTCAGATGGGCTGAGGATAGTCTATATCTCAAAATCCTGCATTTATATCTCACAGTTTGGAGTTTTTATGTCAGAATTCAGAGTTTATGTCTGTGTACAGTAATTCAGAATTGAGATGCAGTTGCAATTACCTTTTAGTTTTTTCTTTATGCAATTGCAGAAACTAGAGGCATTGAGAGGTTCTCTCTACATTCATCAGTCCATCTGAGTGATTTCAGAATCATTTCACAAGACTTCACAGAGTCTGATTAAAGGAGAAGTTCACCTCCTTGTCATCCAAGATGTTCATGTCTTTCTTTCTTCAGTCATAAACAAAATGTTTTCTGAGGAACACATTTCAGGAGTGTTCTCCATATAGTGGACTTCTATGGTGCCCTGAGTTTGAACTTCCAAAATGCAGTTTAAATGCAGCTTCAAAGACTCTAAACGATCCCAGCTGAGGAAGAAGAGTCCTTTATCTAGACAAACGATTGGTTTCTTTCAAAAAAAAAAAAAAAATGCACAATTTATTTACTTTGAAATCATCCTCCATCGCTGCAGAAGTACCAACCCAGGGTTTACAAAGTGAACAAAATGCAAAGAAGATCAAACACCCTTCACAACACAGTGATGGAGGACAATTATGAAGTTGGAGGAGAAAATGAGATGGGAGTTTTTAGACATACCCTAACTGTCTTGAACCAACATTTGAGGTAAAAAAAGTGTATAAATTGTCTTTTTTTTTTTTTAGAAAATCACCAATCATTTCACTAGATAAGACTCTTCTTCCTCGGCTGGGATCGTTTAGAGTCTTTGAAGCTGCATTTAAACTGCATTTTGGAAGTTCAAACTCAGGGCACCATAGAAGTCCACTATATGGAGAACACTCCTGACATGTATGTTATTTGATGAAGTATGTTATCATTATCTGTATGTTTTTGTTCTGGAGGTGAAGCTGAGACATGTCCTGTCTCTGACAGCGCCCCCTGATGGCCACAGATCACAATGATCACCGATGACAGACTCACTGAATATGATCAACCCATTCAGTCTGATCTGATGATTCAGCACCTCTGATACTCACACCAATATCTGTTCAACTGTTATTTATTGCTGTGATCAAAGCTGAATTTTCAGCATCATTACTGCAGTCTTCAGAGTCACATGATCCTCCAGGAATCATTCTAATACACTGATTTGCACCTCAACAAACATTTCTGATTATTAGCAATGTTGAAAACTGTTGTGCTGCACAATATTTTTGTGGAAACCGTCATACATTTTATGTTTCAGAAATCACAGATGAATAGAAAGTTCAAAAGAACAACCTTTATTTTAAATATAAGTCTTCTGCAACATTATGAATGACTTTACTGTCACTTTTGATCACTTTAGTGCATCCTTGACGAGTAAAAATATAAATTTCTGACGGCCGACTTTTGAATGCTGTTTCATGGTTTCCACAAAAATATAAAACAGCACAACTGTTTGTAACATAATAATCACAATTAATTAAAACTACATTTTACAAAATATTCACATAGGAGACTACTAATTGAGCACTGCAAAAAAAAAAAGATTTTCTTCCTTAGTATTTTTGTCATGTTTTCTAGTATAAATATCTAAAAAATTCTTGAATCAGGATGCATTTACTGGACAAGTAAAATGACTTGAGATATTATGACATGTTTTCTGAAAAAAAAGAAAAAAATTAGCTTAAAAAAAGCAAAAATATCTGCCAATGGGGCAAGAAAAATAATATCGTTTAGCCTTTGATTTAAACTATTTTTCTTACCCCATTGGCAGATATTTTTGCTTGTTTTAAGCTAATTTTTTCTCTTTTTTTTTCAGAAAACAAGACATCTCAAGTCATTTTACTTGTCCAGTAAATGCATCCTGATTCAAGAATTCTTAGATATTTATACTAAATAACAAGACAAAGATACTAAAGAAGAGAATCATTCTTCTCAGTGAGTGTCTAATTAGACACTGATAATGAAAATAATTATAGAGAAAATGAAAATGCATGCATGGCATCACACATTGACACAGACAGGTGCAGATCTGGACTGGTTTGTGTTGCTGTTTATCAGCGCTAGGGTGAAGGTTTGAAGGTTTCCTGCGAGTCTAGAGGAGCGTGACGTCTCTCACACACACACACACACACACACACACACACACACACACACACACACACACACACACACACACACACATATACGTACAGTACGTCAGAAACAGGAGCCGGTTGGGCAGCTGTCAGTCTGCTGGTGTCACGCAGGTGTGTGTTACGGTGTTGGTAACTGGAGCTGTGGTGTGCAGGTAGAGTAGAGCGGACATGATGAAGCGATGATCACAGACTGGATCTGCCAGTGTTTCTGCATCTGCCACAGCCGCTTCTTCTTCTTCAGCATGTCCTGTACGTACACTCGTCTCCATCTCCGACTCCAACTCTGTCTCCGTCTCTGTCTCTGTCTCTGTCTTAGTACTGCTTTAGTTCTGTTCTGGTTCTCAGAGTTCATCTTCAGGCTGATTGAGGGTCAGTGTTTGTCATTTATGGAGGATTGTACTGGATATGCAGCTGTGTTTCAGACGGAGCTTTTTTTCTCTTCTGGTTTTTACTTTTTATTATCCTTAGATGCATTGCATAAATGCAGAAAATACTTAAAAAATTCACTGTAACTGCATTTGTGTTCTGTTTTAAAACTTTTATATAAGCATTGCTTTTTATAATAACAGTTTTGTGTTCATGAAATACAGTATGAGTAGGACTGTAACATCTGAAACTAGCCGTGCAGAAAAGTAAATTTACTTTACTTGTTTTCTTGTTTTCCAGTAAAAAAATCAAAATTTTCTTTGATTAAGCTACTTTTATTTGAGGTGCAACATGTTTTCTTAAATAATTGCTCCAAAAATTTAATAAAAAATCTAAAATTAAAAAAAATATATATTTAAGGCTAAAACAAGCAAGTAAGCATACAAAGAAGACTTTTAAAAGACAAAAAAGGTTTAAGCATTAAAACAGTAAGTGTAATACTGCTTTAAATTGTTTTGTTTTTTTTCTGAGCAAAAAATAAAAATACATTTTCCTCTAATTTACAAAAGAAACCCACTAAAATGACATTCAGTGTCAATCTTGTCAGGCATATTTGCAACAAAAATCAATTTATGACATATTAAAAACCAAATTACTTTTAGCCCAAATACTAATTAGTTGTAATTCCACATTTTTAACATTTGCCACTATCCCAGGTTTTGCCCATTTGTCAGTAAGAATTGTTCACTCATTTAAAACAATCAAATGTAATATGCTCCCTTGTTCTTTTATATATTTTAATATGTTCAAGTCAGAATTTTGACATAAATGTTGTGTTCCACTGAATGACAGTCTAACATTGTTTCAACCACATTTTGACATTTCGGTCTCCAAAAACGTATTTAAAACCTTAAAAGTAGACACTTTACTTACATTTAATGTGCTTTCTATGGACATAAAATCACTTTTGTAAATTTCTTTTGACGTGGACATCTTACCGTCTTTGACGTTGCATTATACAACACATTTCACACATTATACCCACTGCACTCTTAAAAATAAAGGTGCTTTAACAGTCGATGCCATATATAAGAACCATTTTTGGTTCCACAAAGAACCATTCAGTCAAAGATTCTTTAAAGATAATTGTTCTTGTTTTAAGCTCAAACTCAGTTTTTCATGTATTTATTTTATTTTTTTTTATCTTTATATATTTTGGAAAACAAGCCTGTTCTGTATGGTTGTCAGAATGTTGCTATATGGTTGTAAAGGTGTTCAGTTTGGTTGCTGGGTGTTTTCTGTCTGATTTGAGAGTCTGAGATATCTGTATACAGAGGCACCCATACTAGTGATGATTAACTCAGTAAACACTACTATTTAGTGCACATCAAACACACAGAGAGCACTGGTTCACTAACTAGTCAGAGATTACAGTCAAGTCAAGTAGGTTTTATTGTCATTCAATTTACAGGAAGTGATAGTCTAAGGTTGTTTGTTTGCATGCAATTGAACTATTGAGAAGCAATATAGTTAACAGTTTAAGTCAAGCCAGCTTTATTTCTTTATCAACACAGATAGTTTCACAGCAGCTTCACAGTGATAATGATTGAGTGATGGTTCAGAGATCAGTTCTGCTGTAAAGCAGCTCTAAGAGCAGCAGTGTCTGTGTTCAGTTGATGTCAGTAACTGTGTAAAGATGATCGTTTCAAAGAACTTCAGTCCAGCTGTAAAGCAGAAAACAGTGGCATCATCATCAGCTGCATTCATCTTCTGAATGATGTTCTAAACAAACACTACTTCATGTATTTGTGTGTGTGTGTGTGTGTGTGTGTGTGTGTGTGTGTGTGTGTGTGTGTGTGTGTGTGTGTGTGTGTGTGTGTGAGTGTGAGTGTGTGTGTGTGTGTGTGTGTGTGTGTGTGTGTGTCAGATGGGTTCAGGTTCCAGTGTTTTCGTGAAACATGATCTTGAGGAATGGTTGCGTTATAGACGTGTTACAATATTTACCGTGTCGATGGCAGAGGATCTGCTCCAGATTACATGTTTCTCCAATCAGCTTTATGTTTATAGTTCAGACGTCCTGAAGACCAGCCACTGACAAAATCACCATACATTACTGTCACATTCACTGCAAAAAATGCTTTTCTTACTTAGAATTTTTGTCTTGTTTCCAGCCAAAATATCTAAACATTTTCAAATCAAGAAGGATTTTTTAGACAAGTAAAAATGATTGTCTTGTTTTCAGAAAAAATGAAGTGTGTTTTTCCTTGAAACAAGCTAAACAATCTGCCAATGGGGTAAGAAAAATAATCTTGTTTTATGTTTGAAATAAGATTTAGCTTGTTCTAAGCAAAAACTCACTTCATTTTGACTTGTTTTTTCTGAAAACAAGAAAATAATTTTTAGTCGTCTAGAAAATTGATTTAAGAATCTTTAGATATTTAGGCTGGAAACTAGACAAAAAGTCTTAAGTAAGAAAAGCATTTTTTGCAGTGTTTACATGCACACTCTTAAAAATACAGGTTCATTGGCATCAGTGGTTCTTTGAGGAACATCCACGGAACCTTTCAAATTCAGAAAAGGCTCTTAGTGGAAAAAGTTCTTTAGATTTGTTAAATGTTCTTCAAAATGGCTCTTTTAAGAACTCACTTGGAGACATTATTTTTAGAAGTGCATTACAAATGTGTGATTGTACGCTAGCGCTCAAAGACTGGCATCATGAAGACTTTGATTTAAGATTTGATCAAAAATACAGTAAAACGTTTCAATATTGTTACAATTTTAAACAGCTGTTTTCTATGTGAATATCTGTTCAACTGTATTTTATTTCTGTGATGCGCAGCTGAATTTTCAGCATCATTACTGCAGTCTTCAGTGTCACATGATCCTTCAGAAATCATTCTAATATACTGATTTGCTGCTCAACAAACATTTCTGATTATTAGCAATTATTGATCAAGGATGCATTCAATTGATCAAAGTGACAGTATAGACATTTATAATGTTACAAAAGATTTCTATTTCAAGTTCTTTTGAACTTTGTATCATTATTTTGAAACCAATTTCCCACCAAATAATCAGAGCCATTATTAATATTTGAGCACCAATAATAATATTCATATATGTGAAAATGATGAACACATGAGTGATTGTTACAGGATGTTGTTGATAAATATAATAGCTGTTGTTTTATCTGAGAAGTGTCAGTCTGAAGTCCTGTGATGGATCATCTGATGGAGTTCTGATGTGTTTGATGTCATTATAGTGACTCTGCAGCAGAAGTGCGTCTATATTTTCTCTTGCTGATGTTCACGAGGTGTCGTCTGTGACACTTGTGATCCTCTAGTGTGAATTTGGACTCGTCACTTCTCCAAAATTGTGTTTGCACCCTTTATTTAGAAGCCTGAGCATGGTTCTCCTGAGCATTCCTTTTTTCAACTGATAGAAACAGCCTGAAGCTACATTTTTTAGGGATTTTGAGTAAAAATGAAGGCAGATTTGCAAAATGTATTTTTTATTTTGATTCATTCATTCACTCTGGACAGGTTTGATGAGATGAACACACACTCACAGTCAATCTCTGACACACATGATGCTGCTGTCATATCTCTCAAACTGTTCATGGTCTCTTTCAGGTCCAGCTGCTCAGCGTCAAGTCCAGAACGGGCCGAGTTCAGAAGAGCTGGAGGTCCAGAGACGGTCAGCCATGCAAACACACACACACACACACACACACACACACACACACACACACACACACACACACACACACACACACACACACACACACACACACACACACACACACACACACACACACACACACACACACTGCTGTAATATCACACTAGAAATGACTCATACTCTAGAAATCACATTCACACACAAGTCTTCAGCTAAACCCTAATAAAACAACAGGGTCTTGTTTAAAATAGAATATATTCACCATACTGTTCAATACTGTTGAAAACAGTTGTGCTGCCCAATATTTGTGTGGAAATGTGATGCACTTTATGTTTCAGGATTCACAGATGAATAGAAAGTTCTAAAGAACAGCATTTATTTAAAAAACAGAAATGTTTTGTAACATTATAAATGTCTTTACTGTCACTTTTGATCAGTTTAATGCATCCTTGATGAATGAAAGCATCCATGTCCGCAGTAATATGAAGCAGCACAGCTGTTGTGTCATGATGAGAGCAGAAACACACAGAGTCGCCCTCTGCTGCTCACATGATCAAGTGTGTTGTCGGCTGTAGATGTGCTGCATCAGCTGTTCTGCCGTCCCATCATGCATCTGGAAAATTCCACATCTCTCACTGTGCAGCTCTCATACGCTTCAGGAAACTCAAGCGGATCCGATCGATTGTCATCATATCCGATACCCGCCGCTGTCAGACTCGTTACATCAGTTATGAAACACTGCACCATGTTCCCTGTAAAGAAATTAATACTTTTGTTCAGCGAGGCGGTTATATCGATCAAAAGTGCCAGCACAGACATGTGTAACATTACAAAAGATTAATATTTCAAATAAATGCTGTTCTTCTAAACGTTCTATTCATCTGTGAGTCTTGAAAAACAAAATGCATGACAGTTCCACAAAAATATTGTGCAGCACAACTGTTTTCAACATTGATAATAATCATAAATGTTTGTTGAGCAGCAAATCAGTATATTAGAATGGTTTCTGAAGGGTCATGTGACACTGAAGACGGCAGTAACGATGCTGAAAATTCAGCGGCGCATCACAGAAATCAATTACGGTTTAATCATAGAGATGCACCGAAATGAAAATTTAATAAAAGTAAACACTGGGCTGAAGGCTTATTACCGAACACGGTTTTTCGTGCTTATTCCCCCATGTGTTGTGCCAGTTTTTTTCACCGTTACATAAATTAAATAGCCAAAATGTGCTTTTTTACAGTTTTGTCTTGCTTTAAAAAAAAATCAATTACAAAACAACAATTTTAAAATATTTACTGATCACTGAACATTTGTAACATTCTAGTAGACATTATAGTCTACCAACAAACCACAATTTAACTTCAAATGAATAAGTTAGTAAAATAATATTCTTTGTCCATTTCTAAGAGCCGCTTCTTGAATCAGGAATGTGTTTTTAATGCACAAATAACTGCAGATTTGCTGAGTACAGGAGAATGTTAGAATAAATGTATTAATAGAGCTGTTTTCATTATTTTTGTTACTTTTTATTTTATTTGACAGAACAACAGTAAAATTACAAAACATTTCTGAATGTTGACTTTTATTTTGGTGCAAGAAGAGCTCAGTCCTAGTGTTTGCTGGCAGCAGCAGATTTGTGAATGATTGTCATCTTTGGTCTTTGAACCCTGGCTAAGGAGCTGCTGTCAGAATAAACACAATTGGTGTCTGGTGTATTAGACAACAGAACGTTCTGGAGTTGATTGACTAATGGATGATTTCAGTCATCATACAGTAACCTTTCTCTTCTCATGAAGACATGCGATGCACTTCTAAACAGTCTCTCGCTGTCGCTGCTTGGAATGATTTTGAGTCTTTCTCGGACAGTTTTAAATGCGTCCACACTGACCACATGTTTGATCATTAGTGCACGCCTCTATTTGATCACGTCACAGCATTGTTCGCTATCATTCATTTGGCCTTTTCACTTATAATTTCAGTTGCCAAACATTTGGTGCATCTCTATTTAATAGATATTAACATAGAAAGCAGCTCTTTCACAGTTTTTACAGAATTTTTGATCAAATAAATTTGTGAGCAGAAAATATGCCTTTAGTGTGTGTGTGTGCAGTGCATGATGGGTATGTGTGTTTATGTGTGTTGTCAATCTCTGCAGGCAAATGGAAATGCAGCAGCAGCAGCAGCAGATGCAGGCGCATATTGAGCGGGAGAGACGATCGTCCAACTCAGGTCAGACACTGCAACACTCTTAACACTCTTATTAATCTATAGAGCTGCTTTCCAGCTGAAACTCATATATTTTGCATCATTTCCAATATAAAAAATGAGGGTTAGTTGTGTTTTCTCCTCAGGTTCCCCATTTCAGGGTCACCCCGCGGTGCTGTCCGTAGCTCCTCCCACTGTGGCTCCGCCTCCTCTGCTGATGGGCGGTCCCTGTCCTCCGCCTCCTCCCCCGCCCGGGCCGCCGCCCCCCTCCGCCGGAGCTCCGCCCCCTCCTCCGCCTCCTCTACCTGTGGGGTACGGGGGTCCGGCGCAGGACGACAGTCAGGCCCCCACGGGTCTCGCCGCCATGATCGCCGGAGCCAAACTGCGGCGCGTGCAAAGGGTGCGAGATCATCATTCATCATCGTTCATGAAGTGTTTTTGCTTTATAGCTTTTTTAAAAGTCTTCTTTTGGTAGTTATAATCCATAAATCAAACCTATCCGCTAAGAGGAGAATCACAGCATTACAAACATTCGGAAAGACTGTGAAATTATATCCAGTGTTGGGGGTAACGCATTACAAGTAACGCAAGTTACATAATAATATTACATTTTCCAAGTAATTTATGTATTTAACCCCATTTTATGAACCGATGTCTTTGCTGCCGACCTTCGATGATCCAATTCATCCATACTAATAAGCACAAATGACTCAAGATAATCAACATTTGTTTTCCTTTTTTTATTGCTGAAGAGTTGACATTTGTTCTTCTGTGGTCTACTGTACAGACGGAGATTTACTTTTCTCTAAACCCGAGGATTTTGCTGTGAAAAGGCTTTTACATTTGACAAAAATACAACTTTTTATATTAAAAACAAACAAGCAAGCCCTGCCCAGATTTAAAAAGTAACACAAAAGTAACGTAACGCATTACTTTCCATAAAAAGTAACTAAGTAATGTAATTAATTACTTTTTTAGGGAGTAACTCAATATTGTAATGCATTACTTTTAAAAGTAGCTTTCCCCAACAGTGAATATATCCATAGAAACAACATATTGTAGGTTTATTGCAACATTTGCATATAATATACAAATATCAAAATAATTTGCAGTGGTCCATGGCGGTGGGCGGAGCTATTTTGGCGCATTTGCTCACTGTGACTCTCTGATTGGTTGAAATTTTTGTACAGCATTATGGGTAATGTAGTTTTCCACCACAAATGTACCTGTTAAATGCAATTATTTAAAAAATCAGTTGGTTTAACATGAACACATGGCATTAACGAAAGCATATAAAAAAAGCAATCTTGTAGCTCATGGTAGGTCTGTTTTTAATGGTTCATACATTATTATAGTTAATAATCCTTATGAACAAAATAAATCGAGTTTTTACTTCTGGAGCCGACTCTGTGACCAAACCCAAACCAAATCATTTCCAGACAACAGCAGTTCATAGTGACTGCAAACATGATTCAAAACCACATTAGATGAGCATTTTTGTCACGCAGTGGTTATTTTAAGGAGCTGTTCATGGAAAGGTTGTTTTGGAAGCAAAAACTGATATTTTATGGCATTTCTGTGAAAACACACATTTGAAGCTTTATTTTTGAGAGTGTGAAGTCATTAGATGAGTCAAATTGTGAGTTTGAGAATGTTTGTGAGTCTTCATTACAGGGAATGGGTTAGAGAGTCATTTGTTGATGATTCAGACTCCACTGTTCACACTGAAGCTAATCTGTAACATCTGTGACCCTGGAGCACTAAACCAGTCTTAAGTCGCTGGGGTATGTTTGTAGCAATAGCCAAAAATACATTGTATGGGTCAAAATTATTGATTTTTCTTTTATGCCAAAAATCATTAGAAATTATGTAAAGATTATGTTCCATGAAGATTTTTTGTAAAATTCCTACTATAAATATGTCAAAATGTAATTTGTGATTAGTAATATGCATTGTTAAGAACTTAATTTGGACAACTTTAAAGGTGATTTTCTCAGTATTTTGATTTTTTTGAACTCTCAGATTTCAGATTTTCAAATAGATGTATCTCGGAAAAATATTGTCCTATCCTAACAAACCATACATCAATAGAAAGCTTATTTATTGAGCTTACTTATTTCATATGATGTATACATCTCAGTTTTGTAAAATTTAACCTTATGACTGGTTTTGTGGTCCAGGGTCAGACATATGGAATCGTTCTATCACCTCAAAGGTTCTTTAAAGAGGAAAAAGGTTCTTCAGATGGTTTAAATGTTCTTCACACAAAGAAAATATGGTTCTGCTCACTGAAAGGTTCTTTGGGAACTACTGCAAAAATGCTTTTCTTACTTAGATTTTTTTGTCTTGTTTCCAGCCAAAATATATAAAAAATCTTGAATCAGGAAGGATTTTCTAGACAAGTAAAAATGATCTTGTTTTTAGTAAAAACAGGTCAAAATGAAGTGAGTTTTTGCTTAAAAACAAGCGAAATAATCTGCCAATGGGGTAAGAAAAAAAATCTTAAAACTCACCTCATTTTGACTTGTTTTTACTAAAAACAAGACACTATTTTTCTAAGTAAGAAAAGCAGTTTTTGCAGTGCAACCAAAGCAGTTTCTTCTGTGGTATTACTGTGAAAACACCTTATCTTATGGAAGATATCTTTATTTCTATATTAGTGCAGAACCAGATCTCCAAAAACACATTTTACATGAAAAAGAACAAAAGTCAAATCCCATGAGGCAAATAATATCAAATAAAAGGAGAAAAGCAAAAGTGCAAGCGTGTATGTCAGATGATCAGTGTTTGATTGTGTTTGCTGTGATGGTTTGTTCGCAGACGGAGGAAAAATCTGAATCCGGAGCCAAAAACGAAGCCAACCGGACCAGCGGAGGAAGCGGAGGTCTGATGGAGGAAATGAACGCGCTGCTGGCACGCAGGTCACACACACACACACACACACACACACACACACACACACACACACACACACACACACACACACACAGACACACACACACACACACACACATAAACACTGCTGTCATAACACACACTCAGAATAAACACACTCACACGCTTGATTTGTCATGACAGAAGGAAAGCAGCGGATGAAAAGAGGGATGGAGAAAGCCAAAATGTGAGTCCAGAGCTGATGGAGATCTCTTGATGTTTACCTGCTTCATTTTTGATTATGTTTTTAGATTTGATAGATACACATTATTGATCTGAATGGAAACAATATATGTGACCCTGGACAAAAATACTGAGGAGGACAGTCATTTTTTACATTGTTGACAATTTGAACATGAGAAAGTGAAGAATCTAAGACATAAATAGTAATACTCTAACTTCCAGTGTGAAATAATAATACTAAATAATTATTTGGCCTCTAGTTATCATACATTTATATTTTCATTTTAGAGTTAAAACAACACAGTATATGTGTGCAGCCCTATATATAAACCATTTTACATTAAAATGGAAATAATACACTTACTAAAAAAGATGAAATGATTTATCTGTAGTTGAATTCTTATCTTTGAGTAAGTATTTACCGTCTGACAGAAGTGTGTGTGAATGTTAGTGGTTTTCCGTGAATGATTCTAATGTTTTTCAGGATGATCCCGCGTCTC
>NC_133373.1:39150576-39219389 GCF_049309525.1 Garra rufa
AGCACAACGTGACCAACTGCCTGCACAGGGAGCGTTCCTCGTTGGAAGTTACCCAGCTGGGAACTAATTTCAGGCGCTGCGTGATTTTACTGCGCCTGCTGTGTCCATATTACAGCAGCAAACTTCCTTGACTATTACGCCGGAATGGGAGTGTAGTTCCTAACCTTATCAGCCTAGAAAATCACAGCTTTACATTTTCCGCCGGTCTTAGTACACGATATAACTACAGAAGAGTCAAGTTTTAAATAGGACAAATATGGAAACTCATTGGTCATTTTTGAACACGATGCTATCGGTCTCATAGGATTCAATGATCTATGCTAAGCTATGCTAAAAGTGATATCGCCAGAACAGGAGAACGGCTGAATGGATTTCAAAATGGTAAAACTCAACTTATTAACTCGAGTTGGAGAATGAGCCTATTTCCAAAAAAAAGTTTATTGTTCCTTTAAATGCAGTGTAAGTTGCTTTGCATGAGTGTAAATAAAGTCTAATGCAGTCCTGTGTTTGTGTTGTGTAATGCACTCATGCAGCCATAGTTTGAGACTCTAATGAGTGCGTTCTGCTCTATTTGCAGCCATTAGACATGAACTGAGTCGAATCAGCACGACATAATGTCCATCCCCGCGTCCTCCGTCTTTTCTGAGAGCCGAACCCCTGCAGATCCCGCTGTAGCCGACCGGAGCCGGCGGCGCACGTTACAGCCGTATTAAAGCGGACGGACGGACGTTTGGTTTTAACACGTCTGCAACGTTGACGAACCCTGAGCTTAGATGTGATGATGA
Organism: Garra rufa; assembly: GCF_049309525.1. Taxonomy (NCBI): domain Eukaryota; kingdom Metazoa; phylum Chordata; class Actinopteri; order Cypriniformes; family Cyprinidae; genus Garra; species Garra rufa. The sequence goes on from NC_133373.1 coordinate 39,151,362, forward strand.
AGAAGGAAGGACACTTGCACTGATCTTACTGTTTCTGGTGTACCTTGATTTTGGTGGCAGTCTTTTCAAAGTCTTTTGCAGAAACTGAAGAAAACACAACAGTCCTTTTATTTAGTCTGCATTATTATCATTCTTATTATTATTATTATTATTATGATGATGATGATGATGATAGGTGTAGTTGCAGTAGTAGTAGTAGTGTTTTCATGTAGCTAGAGGTAGATGTAGGTATTAATAATAATAATAATAATAATAATGATGACGATGATAAAATCATTGCACTTCAGCGTTAGCCTTTTGTATTTTTATTGTTTTGGTTTTCCTCAAGATTGATCACGAGCACATTTCTCATTACCTCTGTTTTTGAAGAGTTTTGTTTTTTATCCGTTTGGCCATAATGACGTGTGGAGGCAGTGAGCGGGGTTTTTAACGCGTGGGCTGTTCTTGAGTTCTGATCTAATGAACAAACGTCACACACACACCAGAGTATTTGTGATCATGTTGTTAATAAAATGTTTATTGGCTGCGAGGACATGGTGAAGTATTGTTCTGTTTTATGATTTCTCTTTTTGACCAAGTGCTTCCTGGTTTGAAAAAAATAAAAATAAAAGATATACATGACATTTAAAAAAGAAGTGAAATAAACTGTGAAGGATGTGTTGGATGAAGGCGCCGGTGTGTTTCATCTGCTTGTGTGAGTGTTTCAGCTCTTTATATGGACAATAATGTCAAATAAACAGATCAGTCCTCAGAAGCCAATGACAGATCCACAGGAACACTTTCAGATGTGAGCTATTAATAAATGACGGGAATACATCTGTGGATATTTATAGAAAACCTGCTGAGATTGATTTTCAGTTGAGAAAACAATTACATTAGAAAAACAGACTTTAAAAAATAAACCCTAGACCACAAAACCAATCATAAGGATCAATTTTCTGAAATTAAGATTTGTACATCATCTCAAAGCTCAATAAATAAGCTTTCCATTGGTGTGTGTTAGGATAGGACAATATTGGAAAATCGAATCTGAGGGTGCAAAAAATCTAAATACTGAGAAAATGGCCTTGTCCAAATGTAGAACTTAGCAATGCATATTACTAATCAAAAATTAAGATTTGATATATTTATGGTTGGAAATTTCCAAGACATCTTCATGGAACACGATCTTAATATCCTTATGATTTTTGGCATAAAAGAAAAATTGATAATTCTGATACAATGTATTGTTGGCTATTGCTATAAATATACCTGAGCTGCTTAAGACTGGTTTTGTGCTCCAGGGTCACAGATGAAAACAATATTGTAATATTTTCAAACAACTCTATTTAATTATAAATAGAGAAAACCCACAAACTCAATAAAACATAAATATATATAGTCTAACTAAATCATGGTCAAAATCACATTTGGTGTAATTAAATTCTGTGCAAAAATAATTACATATATTAAAAATGCATGAAAATAATAAATTAATACATCTTCATACAAGTGCCATTTATACTTTATAAATAACCTACATAAGAAAAAACAACAAAGGTTGAATAATAATTTCAAAAAAATATTTTAATATATTCAAACAACATTAATATACAGTAAAAATGTATATTTTATAATAATAATAATTATTACAATTACAATAATAATTACAAAGACAAAATGAAAAATAAAAACAATACATTAATAAATCAATATATTCATATTTTAATATATTAGAATAAATCATCATTTTGATTAGTAATATGCATTGCTAAGAACTTTATATGGACAACTCAATATTATTTTTTTTTGCACCCTCAGATTCCAGATTTTCAAATAGTTGTATTTCAGCCAAATATTGTCCTATCCTCACAAACCATACATCAATGGAAAGCTTATTTAGTCAGCATTATTCCACTTTTCAATCTCTATTACAAAAACAGAGCCCCTTATGACTGGTGTTGTGGTCCAAGATCACATATATTAATTTACAGTGAAATCTGGATTAAAATAACAATAGCAATTACATAAACACACACACACACACACACACACACACACATCATATATAGTGCATTTACTACACGCAGATAGAGCCATCTGCGCGTGCCCGCCAGCGCGAGCCCGAGCGGCTCTCTTCTCGCGAGATTTGGCAGTGGAGCGTAGTGGCGACGTGAATTTATGTGAGAAGTGGAGAGTTATTTGTATTATCGGAGTGTGTGCGCGCTGTGCGGGTATCAGGGGGTGTGTACGTTGTGTGTTTGCGGGGCAGCGAGCGTTTCGTGCGTTCAACGCAGCAGTGAAAGCGAGCAAGCTGGCGGACTTCAACATGGCAACCGGCGAAACGCTGTACATCGAGGCGGACGGCACGGAGATGCCCGGGGAGATCGTGGAGCTGCACGAGATCGAGGTGGAAACGATTCCTGTGGAAACCATCGAGACCACGGTAGTCGGCGGAGACGACGACGATGAAGACGACGAGGAGCATCAGCCCATGATCGCGCTGCAGCCGCTGGTGACGGACGACCCGAGCCAGGTCCACCACCACCAGGAGGTGATTCTGGTCCAGACCCGGGAGGAGGTGGTCGGCGGCGACGATTCGGACCTGCGGGGGGACGACGGCTTCGAGGACCAGATCCTCATCCCGGTGCCCGCGCCCGGCGCGGAGGAGGAATACATCGGCCAGACTCTGGTGACAGTCGCGGGCAAGAGCTCCGTGGGGCGGCTGAGCAAGAAAGCGGCGTCAGGTGGCAAGAAAGCGGGCAAGAAGAGCTACCTGAGCGCGGCCGAAGCCAGCGGGAGGAAATGGGAGCAGAAGCAGGTGCAGATCAAGACCCTGGAGGGCGAGTTCTCCGTCACGATGTGGGCTTCGGGTGAGTCTACTTTCCTTCTGAGTCCCGGGCCCTCTCAGTAGGGCGTTGTCCGTCTGCGACTCGTGCCGTTTCGCAAACGTTTTCTGCGGTTCTTCCCGCTGGGAACGTGGCCGCAGCCGTCCGGCTGTTTTTGTTTTGAACGGAGGCCATGTTTTGAGCTGTCGATGGGCGCCGCCATGTTCCCCGAGTCCAGTATGGCGGCCCGAAAAGATGGCGACGGTGCGGCGGCTTGAAGATGGCGCGAGCGCGCTGCAGCTGCTGCAGGTAGGCCGCGAGAGCTCCGCGCGACCGTTAAACACCGTTAACCGCTCCGGCGCTTTGAATTTCTGCTTCGGCGGGAAGCGCTCGCGCCACTGCGGATTTAAATATCAGTCAAAGTGTGGCGGTTGTTTACTATTTTAACGTTTAAAACTGAAAGAGCTCCCGATGTAGGCTACTGCTGTGTGAGTGTGTTTGTGTTAACTAGCATTGCGAGACTAGTTTTAGCTGGTTAACTAATTTAGCTGTGAGTTCCAGCGAAATTAATGTGCTTATTTGGGCTTGTAGTGTTTTAAAGTGTTTTCGGTCGTTGTTGTTGTTTTTGTTTACTCGCATGTCCCGGATGTGACAGTCGTCGCTTGTGTGGAATCAGGGCGGAAATACGTTACTGTATAAATCTATGCTTTCTGTGACTGTTGCACCGTTAACTCGTTTGAATTTCAATTTAAATGTCGAGAAACATCTACTAGTGATGCGAAATAAAGATATTAAGTCTTATTTCACTGAATAGACATCTGCTAGTGTGGAATGAAAACACCTTTTCATTTAAGGCGAGACACTGCAGGTCAATATGGTAAAATAACTAATAGTTATCACCTTACTTACTCAGTTGATTGATTACATTGATAATTGCAAACATTTTTTGTATTACAAGTTTTCTAAAATGTTAGGTTTTAATATGCAAATGAGGCTGTTTAATGAAATGTGCACTAATTTGCATACATTTCTAGTACAAAAATCTAAACACTGGATGAAGTCAGTTTCTAAATTCTTTCTTTCTTTTTTTTTTGAGTCAAACGTTTTTACAGAGGAAGTTTTAGGCATCTCATTTTTTGTCACTCCATAATGCAGAGAATACTTAGAACAGACAGAAAACAATATACTTTCCCAATTTTGGGAGAAATAAAATGTTGTAAATCTAGCAAATTACATATGAAGAAATTGACAGGAGAAAATGTAAAGTTTGGTGTGTGTAAGTGCTACTGAAGTGGAGATTTATGGCTCAGTGTAGGAGAAAAAACACATTTTGAGAGAATGGCCTTCAGAAATATGTATTGTAATTGAAATCTATTGACACAAATAGCTAAAGAGATACAAAAAAAAGCTTAACACTGTCTTTTGCATGTTTTCTTTCCACTAGTCTGAAAAAAGTGCTTCTGCCTGCAGTGTCTCCCCTTAAACAAAGTATTTTTTTACTCCTCTGACAGATATCTGTTCTTCTTTTAATTATGAATACATGTAATTTTGATCAGTTTCTCATGAATCAAAACTTAATATTTTGTAATTTGTATCTCCAGTAAATTTTGATCTTGATTTAGGGATCTTTAGACATTTGTGTTGTGAAACAAGACAAAAATACTGAGTATGATTGTTGTTGTTGGTTGGTTTCTATATTTGTTTGTTTTTGTCTGGTTTGCATTTTGATGGTTCAAATGAACATTTTAATAATGAAAAAGCATGTCTGATCAATTCATGAAACCTTAGAGCTCAAAAATAATAGGAAATCAAGGGCCACATCAGATTGAAATATTAGTCAAGGTGTAACGGTTGTTTCTTTTTTTTAACGTTTGAAACTGAAATGTGTGTTAACTATCACTGCAGGACTAGTTTAGAGTGGATTAACTGATTTAGATATCGAGCAGAAATCGTGTGTTTATTTGGGCTTGTAGCGTTTTAACGTGTTTTCACGCATTATAGTTGATTGTTTACTCAAAGGCCTCCGAATGTTAGCGTCTTCGCTGGTCTAGAATCAGGAAATACTGTATAAACCTCTGGATTCTGTGACTGTTTGCACCATTTTCTTATGTGAACCTGTCTGTTTCTCAGATGACAAGAAGGACATCGATCATGAGACGGTGGTGGAGGAGCAGATTATTGGGGAGAACTCTCCTCCGGATTATTCCGAATACATGACAGGAAAGAAGCTCCCGCCCGGCGGAATCCCGGGAATCGACCTGTCAGACCCCAAACAGCTGGCGGAGTTCGCCAGGTCAGAGACACTGCTCAATCAAAACATCAAGTGAATAGAATTCAGTTTTTAACTTTGGCGAGTGTGTCTATCAGGGTCAGAAATGAAACACAAGGTGCTGGTTTCATAGCTAGGGTTAGGCTATAGTTTAAGACATTCAGGTCATTTATAGACATGCCTGAGAAAAAATCATTACTGGTGGCATCTTGAGACAAAACAAAGCCACTGATATATTTTAAGATCCGTCAGTGCAAGACTTAAATTTTAGTCTAGGACTAGGCTCAAGCCATGTCTGTGAAACTGGGGGAAGTTGTTGATGTTCAAATGTGAGGGGAAGCTGTTAGATAACCTTTGGTTTGGATGTGGTTTCTAATGTGTTGAGATAAACAGCAGCTGTCAGATTGTGTGTTCAGTGTTTCACATGAATGAGTGTGAATGTGATGAAAACACTTAACACCAACCTGACCACTGATCAGATTCACAGGATTTCTGCAGGTGTTAAAAACATCTTAAACCAGAGCAGAAACTATGACATTCATTAAAGAAGTAGTTCACCTTTCAGAACAAAACTTTACCAATAATGTGCTCACCCCCTTGTCATCCAAGATGTTCATGTCTTTCTTTCTTCAGTCGTAAAGAAATTATGTTTTTTGAGGAAAACATTTTAGGAATCTTCTCCATATAGTGGACTTCTATGCTTGTGAGTTTGAACTTCCAAAATGCAGCTTCTAGCAAAACTGGATTAGATTAATCAAAAAAATACAATTTATATACATTTTAACCTCAAATGCTGGTCTTGTATAGCTCTGTGATGCTAGATAAGACCCTTCTTCCTCGGCTGGAATCGTTTAGAGTCCTTTGAAGCTGCATTTAAACTGCATTTCTGCATTTTGGGCACCATAGAAGTCCACTATATGGAGAACATTCCTGAAATGTTTTCCTCAAACAATTTCTTTATGACTAAAGTAAGAAACACATGAACATATTGGATGACAAGGTGGTGAGTAAATAAATTATCTGTACATTTTTGTTCTAGAATGTTGCATAAAATGCAGAAATGGAATATTCCTCAGTATTTTTGTTTTGTTTTTCAATGCAAATGTCAATATACATTTATTAGAGATGCAAAATGAAGCTATACAGTCTTGTTTCCTGACAAAACAATCAGTCAGTAATTTTTCTTTTGTTTTTGCTTTTTAATTTTCATTTAATTTTAAATGCAATATGAAATGCGTTTTATTTTCTTACATTCTGAATTTTTTTTAATTTACATTTTATTGATCAGAAAATTCTGCAACAATATATTGTTTGAGTTCAACAAAAAAGGAAAAAAATTACATATGCAGGGCCCTTTGACATGTTTTATTTTATTTTTTTTATTTCCCAAATCTTTTTTTTTTTTTTTTTTTTTTTGCTTATGAATGGTTTAATATAATTTTAAGTGAAATATAAAAATACACGTTCCCCCAGTTTTAATGAAATTAATAATAATAATAATAATATGTATGTTATTAAATAAATATTCATCAAGTGGAGCGTAGCACATTAACAATTCAGTTTTGGGGAATGAAAGCATCTTTACATTTAACACATTTTTACTCCACTGGGAGATATCTGTTCTTGTTTTAATCATAAATTCACTTAAATTTGATCAGTTTGTCATGAATCAAGACTTAATATTTTGTGTCATTTTCTAGTAAATGTGTCTTGGTTTAAGAATCTGCCCTGGAAAACAAGACAGAAATACTAAGGAGGATGTTTTTGTCTGGTTTGCATTTTGATGGTTCAAATGAATCTTTAATAATCAAACAGCATGTCTAATCAAATGAATTCATGAAACTAACAACTCAACAATTGGTTAAAATCAAAGGAAATCAAGGGCCCCAGTGTATCTGATTTAAGCGAATGAGTGTTTTATATAATGACACTGAAAACATCTAGAAGTTCATTTCTGACCCTGATGTGTGTGTGTGTGTGTGTGTATGTGTGTGTGTTTCAGATCATGTGATTTCTGAGTATAGTTTCATTGTACTTCCTGTAAAATATCCTTTGTTTTTATTAATGTTTAGAGTGTCTTTGTAAAATATGCCAATGTTTAGTTGAGTATGAATCATAGTGTGGTCAGTGAGGATGTTCTGTTTGACCAGACGTTTACTGTTAGTTGTTTTATTTCTCAGCCCCTTCAGTAACAGCGGAGCTCATTTTGCTCGTAGTCCCGTTCGGTGAGTTGTTATTAACACTTGTTATTGGTCACTGGGTCACTGCAGCACCGTACGGCATGGGTGGAAATGATCACAATACGTGGAGCGTGCTGGGTAACTGATCTCTGATGTGTTTGTGTCGATCTAGAATGAAGCCGAGGAAGATCAAGGAGGACGACGCGCCTCGGACGATTGCCTGCCCGCACAAAGTGAGTGGATCCGTGCGTTTGTGTTTAACCACTGGAGCGCTCCAATCACACGCTTCTCCTGTGTTTCTGACAGGGCTGCACTAAAATGTTCAGGGATAATTCAGCCATGAGGAAGCACCTCCACACTCACGGCCCGCGGGTTCACGTGTGCGCAGAGTGCGGGAAAGCCTTCGTGGAGAGCTCCAAACTAAAGCGCCATCAGCTGGTTCACACCGGAGAGAAGCCCTTCCAGGTACGACACCACACTGGAGAACACTAGCATCAATTCTTATGGGTTAGAGAGCAAAATCAAACTGATTCAGTCTAATGCTGAAGGACATGTTATTGAGATATGCTTAGGGCCCCATAAAATACATTTTATTTTTTCTTAAATTCAGAAAAAATGCTAGTTTTAACTTAATGGTAAATTAAATTGTATTAATCATAAAATTTAGCAACAATTTAAGTTCAACAAAAAATGAAAACAGTGCATATTAAGGGCCCTTTGACATGTTTTATTTTATTTTTTTTAACTATATTTCCCATCCTTTTTTTAATGGTTTAATTTAATTTTAAATTAAACGTAAAATGCCTTTCATTTTTTTCTTAAATTCAGAAAAAATGTCAGTTTTAACTTTTCTGTTTTAATGGTACAGAAAATGTAACAACAATTTGAGTTCAACAAAAGAAAAAAATGCATATTAATGCATATTAAGGGTTCTCATATGTTTTATTTATTTAACTATATTTCCCGAATCTTTTATTTTTTATTTTTTATCGTTTAATTTAATTTTAAATTAAATATGAAATACATTTAGTTTTTCTAAAATTCATAAAAAATGTCAATTTTAATGTTCCTGGTTTAAAAGGTTAAATTTACATTTTATGAATCAGAAAATCTAGCAGCAATTTATTGTTTTGAGTTTAACAACCACAAAAAAAAAACATATTTTGGCCCCTTTTACATGTTTTATTTTCTTTTAACTATATTTTTTGTTTAATGGTTAAATTAATTTTAAATGAAATATGACATTTTTTCTTAAATAAAAAAAAAAATTACGTTTACATTTTTGTTTTGGTTAAATAGAAAATCTAGCAACAATTTATTGTTTTGAGTTCAACCAGAAAAACTCATATTTAACTATATATATATATATATATATTTTTTTTTTTAATTCATTCAAAAAATTCCATTTTAATTTTCCTGGTTTAATGGATAAATTACATTTTATTCATCAGAAAATGTAGGAAAAAAGTATTGTTTGGTTTCAACATCAACAAAAAAATTTTTAGGGCCTTTGACATGTTTTATTTTATTTTTAACTGCATTTCCCAAGTTTTTTTTGCTTTTAAATGGTTTAATTTAAAAAAAATGTCAGTTTGTTTATTATGATATTAATAATAATATATTTTATATTTTAAGTCATTTTTCTGCTTTCCATGTTTTAAAAAATTGAAACATGAAACAGCTAATTTAACAAAAATTGTATTTTTAGAGGTCTTTGAAATAGTGGATTGAAATTTGAACTTTAACTAAAATTTGCACAACAGAGGCTTACTGTTAAAATATAGTACAAATGTGTGATATTCTTTAAAAACATTATTATTACTTTAAGAAGTACATTGTACTGTAGTATTGTGCTATATTTTGTTGTAGTGTTGCAGCAAAGGTCTTTGAGCTTCTGATGTTTGTGTAGCTAGTTTTCCAGAAGTTATTTGATGTTAAATCCTGTTCGCTGTGAGTCGGTCTATTCATGTGCTCTTGTGTGTTTTCTCCACTATGTAGTTTTGTGAAGTGAGTTGTCTGTGGGCCGTCGTGAGCGTCTCTAACCGTTGTCTAATGGTTCTCTCTGTCTAGTGTACGTTTGAGGGCTGTGGGAAGCGTTTCTCTCTGGACTTTAACCTCCGGACGCACGTCCGGATTCACACCGGGGACCGGCCCTACGTTTGCCCGTTTGACGGCTGCAATAAAAAGTTCGCTCAGTCCACCAACCTCAAATCACACATCCTGACACACGCCAAAGCCAAAAACAACCAATGAACTGTGGTGCGGCGGCGTTGGCGTGTCCTAAGCATCTTAACACTGGAGACGTGCTCTAGTTCTCTCACACAGACTCGAAGGAGGCGCCGCGAGCGGTGGCCGTGACTCTAAAAGACTGTAAAAGCCCTGCATTCAAACCCATTTCATAACGCGCCTCCGGCGGCCGAGGAAGCGAGCCGATCTCAGACTCCTCCGAGCCGTCGACGGACGACGCTTTTTACCGCAAAGACGACGAACGAGAACATGGGGACTGTTGCTTCATTCTTTTCCACTTTTACTTGGGTCTCTCTGGTCTTCATAGATATATATAGCTTTTAATTTTCTATTTCTGCAAGTGTGCATATTGTACACTTATTTTGGGGATGTGCTTGGTAATGCGACCTGTGATCATGAATAATCCCTGAGTTTCTGGCGTGTTGTTCACAGACGGGGTGCTTATATTAGTTACTGTAAGCGACGTGTGCGTTTGTTTCTCCTCTGTTGTTTTGTCCGGTCGGTGTTCGGTGGACGCGAGCGGAGCGGCTGTGGATCATGTGGAGCGCTGTGTGTGTGTGTGTGTGTGTGTGTGTGTGTGTGTGTGTGTGTGTGTGTGTGTTTGTGTGTGTGTTTGTGTGTGTGTGTGTGGATCCGCTTTAGTCATCGGTTGCTTTTGTCCTCTATCGTATCACGTGGGACAGATGTATTCGTTCACTTTTCCAGCACCGGTCGGTCTCACCACAGTAAACCGCAGTGTTAACTGTCGTTTTTCTTTGTTAGAATGTATTGTAAAGGTCTAAACCATGAACTATCCTTTGTTAATATTTACACCTATATTTACACCTCACCTGTATTTCAGCAACTACAATTAAAGAGGGTCAAATCTGCTTTTGTCAACTTAATTCCCTTTCCTGGAATCACACTGACACTAAAATCAAACTGCCTGCAATATACTCAACATTTGACAGACTTGAGGAATAAACAGGTTTTTCATGCACCTGTCAAGATTTTTTCAGTGTTTCTTCAGACCAGTGGAAGGAAAACACCCAAAAAAAACAATGTTAAGTGTTTCTTTTATATCTTTTTGTGTCAGTAGATTTCAATTACAATACATATTAAAGTCTGTTTTCTCAAAATTAGTGTTTTCTCCTACACTGAGCCATAAATCTCGACTTCAGTAGCCCTTACTTTTTATTCTTATCTATATCCTGAAGATTTTTACAGAGGGATTTGTTCATATATAATTTGATTGATTTTATACGTTTTATTCCCCTCAAAATGGTAAAAAATACATTGTTTTCTATCTGTTCTAAGTTTTTTCTGAATTATGGAGTGACGAAATGAGAGACCCAAAATTCTCTCTGTAAAAACATTTGACTCTAATGTCAAAAAAAATTAAACAAGAATTTTGAAACTGACTTCATCCAGTGTTTAGACTTTTGTACTAGAAATGTATACAAATTAGTGCATATTTCATTAAATAATGCCTCACTTGCATATGTAAACCTAACATTTGAGAAAACTTGTAATAAAAAATGTTTTGCAATTATCAATGTAATCAATCAGCTGGGTAAGTAAGGTGATAGCTATTATTTTTTTTATTAGCATTTTTATCATTTATGTTTCCGTTTTTTTGTTCTAATTTTTATCAAATATTTCTATTGCATTTTGAACAATTTTAATTCATCTTTATTTTAATTACCAAAAATGTCAATTATTTTTTACATTTAAAAAAAAATAAATCATAGCTTTACAAATAATTACAAACAGTCACACACTGAATTAAATGTAACATTTTGAAAGAAAAATTGTAGTATTGTGTTCAAAAATATACTCAGAGCTGGGTTGATTACATACAAATTGTAATCCGTTACTGATTCCAAATTACATGACAAAAATTGTAGGTCGTAACGTAAGCCATTACATGACACATTTTAGGTGTAATATAATATAATCAGATTACCTTTGATCTAACTCATTTATCACATTGATTTAGATATGATCATTTTATCTCACAGTTCTGACTTTTTTTCTCAGAACTGTGAGATATAAACACAGTTGCGAGTTGTAAAGTCAAAATTGCGAGATATAAACTTACAATTGTCATTTTTCTCATTTCTCTAAGTTCAGTTCTGAGGAGGGTAAAACAGACTTATGTTCACATAATTGTAAGTCTGACTTAATTACTCGCAATTGTACGTTTATATCACAATTCGGAGAAAAAAAAAAGTCTGAATTGTGAGAACTCGCAAAAACCTTTTTTATCTTTTATTCAGTGGTGGATACTGGCGTCCATAAAATTGAGAAAAAAATACAAAGAGTAAGAAAATATGTTAAATTTGTTTTTATTAACAACATGAAGTGCATTATACTTCACAATACATCTAGGTTTACCAAACTGCTGTTAGTGAAAGAACGGCAGGGGTTTTATGAGTTAATAAAAAACGGATAATTATTTAAATCATAATTAAAAATGTAAATCAATCAATTTTTTAAATCAATAAAAATAAAACATATTAAGGGCTCTCATATGTTTTTTTTTAACTATATTTCTCAAGTCTTTTTTTTTCTTTTTAATGGTTTAATTTAATTTTAAATTAAATATGAAATACATTTAGTTTTTTCTAAAATTCTGAAAATTTAAATTTTCCTGGTTTAAATGGTTAAATGACATTTTTATCTAGCAACAATTTATTGTTTTGAGTTTAACAACAACAACATTTTGGTCCCTTTGACGTTTTATTTTATTTTTAAAAATATTTCTTAAATTAATTTTTTTTATTGAATTTTGTAAATCTGTGGTCAAATGCTGTTTCGCCACCTGACTAATGACACAAAACTGGAAGACTTTCTCTATTTATATAAGTAGGATGCTATTATAGAAAGGAAAATGTAAAAGATGAAAATATATGTTGCTATTGTGTACAATATATATGTAATCCATAAAAAGTAACTGTAGTCTGATCAAAAGTATTTTAAGATGTAATATAATCTAATTACAAGTACTTAATTTTGGAATCTGATTATGTAATCAGTAATCAGTTACCACCCAGCTCTGAATATACTACAACACATTTTATTCACACTTGAATAAGTGTTTTTATGGCCTAGTTTGACTTAAATCTTTGGATGTGTTTTGAAATGCTAAACCAATAGAAGAAGTGTTAGATAAGAAGACTGTCAGTATTGTGTGTGTGATTCTCAACACCTGTGTGAACTGACTACAAGCTGATTCCAAAGTGAGATCCTGCAGATTCAAACTCTTGATCTAAATGATGATAGGAGTAACTGTAGTCTCCAGATCGTGTATGAAGAACTAGAAAGAGCTGAAGAAGTCAGTGTTGTGCCTCTAGTGGTGGAGCTGCTAATGACTCGCTCATCAGAACAATCCATCTCCATCACAGAAGATCATTTGCGGATCAGCTCCGTAATGCTTTTTTAATGTTTGTGTGGTTCTGAATGACAGTGTGGTGATGATCAAATGTTTTGAGGCGTTCGTCTGCTCTGATCCTCCAGCGACTGAGCTTTAATTAGCCCAGATTAATGCTTTGACTTCATCAACACTCAACAGCTGCTTCACACACACACACACACACACACACACACACACACACACACACACACACACACACACACACACACACACACACACACACACAAACCTGATCATAACAGCAGTAATGGTGTGTTTACTCGTGTTTATGAACTCATCTGCATTTGTCATGAGAACTAATACAGATTAAAAACAAACTCGTTCATTCAGACAGTCTGTGAAAGCAAACGATTTATACTCATTTCATTGAGTTTGATTTGGTTTAAAACACACTGGAAGATGCAGTAGATGCTCAAAGATCTGTAGACGTTTGTGTTGATCAATCTGATTAATATAAGACTTAAAAATAATTCAGATCTCACTTTTTCATATGATTGAACATTTATTTATAGTAATATCTGTACTTTTTTTCAGCTGCACTTTTAAAGGAATAGTTCTCCTAAAATGTGCTGAAAATGTGCTCACCCTCAAGCCATCCAAGATTAGGATGAGTATTCACAAAACATTTTACCTTACCATTAAGAGTTCTCTTAGAGAGCAGTAAAAGTTTAAAACCGATTCCCAAAGCTGCTGAGACCAAAGTTTACTGGAGAATAGAGAGAAGTCTTAAACTGAGAGTAAGGGCGGGGTTGAGCTCATTACTATGGATGATGTCAGCATGCTCATTAACTATGCACACAGTGATTGGCTGATAGGGGAGGGTCTCTGTTGGAGATTTATTCATAGAAATATTATAGAGCATGATATTATGTTGCCATATTCAAATAAAGGTTTAAAAATAAAAATGTTGCCATATTCAAATAAAGGTTTTAAAAGGCAGGCTAAGTGTCAGTAATTAAACAAGTATGTGTTCAGCTAATTGTCAGCCTTTTAAGTGTTTGCTTCTCATAAACAATTAGCTGATATGCATATAAACAGCCTTTCAATCAACAGAGTAGAGTAATCATGGCTGATAGTAATGCAAAGGTAAAAGAAAACCAAACTGGACACAAGAACAGCTTCTTGCCCAAATTGTTAATGAAAACAAAGAAATAATCAAAGGAAAATTTAGAGTATGGATAACCTCCAAAATCAAAAAAGATGCATGGGAGAACATCGATGTGCAGATAAATGCAGTGTGTCTTAAATGTTTACAAACACATTTTGAATGGGTTTAATAGTTAAAAGTAGGATTGTAATGTTTGTAATAGAAATATAAATTGTTTTTTTTCAGCAGGGCTTAGTGACTTCACTTCTCCTAACGTTTCAGGTTTAGGAGCTGGTTTTAGCACCAAAACGCTTTGTGAAATACACTTAGAGCAAAAATTCCTAAATTTATGATTGACACCGCCATTATTTTTAAGATTTTCTCCTAAATCGGCAAGTTAAGAGCTACCTTGAGCCTTAAGATGTTTTGTATCAGGGATCTGAATCAGGAGAGAAATCTGCACAGATCAAGCACCGTTTACAAGCCAAAACAGCTCTAAACAAATATGTGGCTGGATTGTGAGTTTTGATGGACTTTTTCACTGGAGGAAGTGTTATTATGGATTATGGACTTTAGTTAAAAGGTCTTAATGATGGATTTGTTTTAGCTTTGTCAAGATGTTAACTGAAGGACTGGAGTGGTGTAGATTATTGTGATGTTTTTATCAGCTGTTTGGACTCTCATTCTGACGGCACCCATTCACTACAGAGGATTCATTGGTGAGACAGTGATGGAATGACACATTTATACAAATCTGATGAAGAAACAAACTCATCCTAACCTTGGATCACTACTGATCTGAAAAGATGGCATTTAATAGCAAAAGAAATGTGTCATTCCATCACTGTCTCACCAATGGATGTGAATGGGTACCGTCAGAATGAGAGTCCAATAATCTGATAAAAACATCACAGTAATCCACACCACTCCAGTCCATCAGTTAACATCTGGAGAAGACAAAAGCTGAAACAAATCCATCATTAAGACGTTTTTAACTCAAATACGAGTCCATAATCCATAATAACGCTTCCTCCAGTGATATATTGGTGTGGTCTGAATCAGGAGAGAAATCTGCACAGATCAAACACCATTTACATGCCAAAACAGCTCTAAACAAATATTTGGCTGGATTTTAATGTTAGATACAACAGGAGATGGACTCACTTTTTCACTGGAGGAAGCGTTATTATGGATTATAGACTCGTATTTGTGTTAAAAACATCTTAATGATGGATTTGTTTCAGCTTTTGTCTCCTCAAGATGTGAACTGATGGACTGGAGTGGTGTGGATTACTGTGATGTTTTTATCAGCTGTTTGGACTCTCATTCTGACGGCACCCATTCACTGCAGAGGATCCATTTGTGAGACAGTGATGGAATGACACGAACTCATCCTAATCTTGGATTACTACTGATCTGGAAAGATGACATTTAATAGCAAAAGAAACATGTCATTCCATCATTTGCTCACCAGTGGATGTGAATGGGTGCCGTCAGAATGAGAGTCCAAACGGCTGATAAAAACATCACAAGTAATCCACACCACTCCAGTCCATCAGTTAACATCTGGAGAAGACAAAAGATTAAACAAATCCATCATTCAAATATGAGTCCATAACCTATAATTACTGGATTTTGATGTGAGACACAACAGGAGATGGACTTTTACACTGGATTATGAACTCATATATTAGTCTTAATGATGGATTTGTTTCATCTTTTGTCTCCTCAAGATGTTAACTGATGGACTGGAGTGCTGTGGATTACTTGTGGATTATTGTGATGTTTTTATCAGCTGTTTGGACTCTCATTCTGACGGCACCCATTCACTGCAGAGGATCCATTATGATGTGAAATAAATGTCCAGCTGTTTTGTAGCTGATGTCAGTCGAGTGTCTTGTTTGTGGAGCGCTGTGTTTGTTCGGTCGCAGTAGATCAGGTGTGTGTTTTGAGACGGTGGTTTTGGAAATGATGTTCTCCACAGGGATATTTACTCCCGCAGATGCATTATTAATTTTTCTGATGTTAATATTTGATCCGGGTGCAGGTATTGCGTTGCGTGTGTGATGTGGAGTGGTTTGTGCGTGTGTTTGCTGCGAGCTCTGCTGCATTTTCGATGTGATTTTTACATGCAGAAATATGTTGCCAAGGTAACTGAGACATGCAGAGCTGCAGCAGATCCCCTCGAATCCCACGGAGGCGGCAGGAGCGCTAAAATAAACCTGCAGAGAGCAGATCCCATCTCATCAGATCCAGTCAGCATATCACACATAATAATACAGATTTCTCGTAATCTTATGTTGTGACATGATTAGTGATCAATATTTGACTCTGCACGTCTTAAAGAAGCCACGTCGAACCAAAAAGCTCCAAATGACACTCATTCTCCATGTGTTTCTTCTGTTGTTCATAGAGGCTGCTGTCAGTATTTTCCATGTTGATTTGTTATAGTGGCATCAGATATTTCACAGAAGCGGACATAAGTTACACATAAAAACAAAACAAACTGATTAACTGTTATACGTGTCTGTCATTATAAACATAACATAACAAAATAAATAAGGCTTTATGCTAAAAATTGGTCAAAAGTCTAAACGGACCAATAACCCAGTCCAGATACTTTAATATAGATCAAATAAAGCCCAGATTTAATAATATGATATAATATAATATAATATGTGACCCTGGACCACAAAAACAGGGTCAATTTTTTAAAATTGAGATTCGTGCATTATCAGAAAGTTGAATAATAGTAATAATATTTGGCCGAGATACAACTATTTAAAAATTGCAATCTGAGGGTGCAAAAAAAAATCTAAATATTGAGAATATTGCCTTTAAAGTTGTCCAAATGAAGTTCTTAGCAATGCATATCAACAATAATAATCAAAATTAAGAATTAAAAATTAAGTTTTAATATGTTTACAGTAGGAAATTTACAAAATATCTTAATATCTTAATGATTTTTGGCATAAAAGCAAAATTGATCATTTTGACCCATACAATGTATTTTTGGCTATTTCTACAAATATATCCATGCTACTTAAGACTGGTTTTGTGCTCCAGGGTCTCATATAAAACAATATATAATTTTAATGCAATATAATTATAACTTTATTTGAAAAAAATAAATAAAATGCATTAGAAAACTGTTTTAGAAACTATTTATAATTTATGTAAATAATGTATACTTATAATTTCAATATATAATTTAACATGTATGTAAATAATGAATAACGCTAATATAATACAGTAAAATAATAACTGTAATATATAATTTAATGTTCATTTAAATAACACATAGTGCTAATATAATATATTTATAATTGTAATTTATAATTTATGTAAATAAAATGTTTATATAATTGTAATTTTAATATTTTAATGTAATTATATATATATATATAAATAATATATAGTTTTATTATAATAAAAAACAAAATGGTTAAATAAAGTCCTATTTTCTTGGAAACAGCTTCATTAGCAGTGAAAGTGTGTTCTGTAAGTCATTTAATCATCTGTTATTGATCAAGGAGTGCAGTCACTTCAGTGCATTTGCAAAGAAACACAACACCATGAAGAGCCAGAAACATTTGTGAGACTGAGAGTTTCTGAGAAACTTTTCCCATCATCCTCTGCTTCAGTATAAGACAGATACATCAGTTTCACTCTGTTCTTTTTTGTTTGGTTGTAGTGGAGCTAAAATTATCCTGAGAATCATCATTCATTGGATTTATTTAAATATATACATATAAATATATACAGTGCCAATCAAAAGTTTGAGATCAGTAAGATTGTTAATGGTTTTTAAAGACGTCTCTAATGCTCATCAAGGCTGCATTTATTTGATTAAAAATACAGAAAAATTCAATTTAAAGTAACTGTTTTCTATGTGAATATATTTTAAAATGTATTTTATTCCTGTGATACAAAACTCATTCTAATATGCTGATTTATTAGGGCCCGAGCCCAAAAGGGCGAAGGCCCTATTGTTCTTCTAAGGATTCTTATTTGTTTTTTTTTTTTTTTTTTTTTTTATTAGGGCCCGAGCCCAAAAGGGCGAAGGCCCTATTGTTCTTCTAAGGATTCTTATTTGTTTTTTTTTTTATTTTTATTTTTTTTCAACCGTTGGGGCACTTTTGGGGGCCTTAACATACTCAAAAACTCTTGAAAATTTGCACACACGTCGGAATCTGCCGTCGTCCGGACGCCACAGAGGCTGGGACCCGGGCGTGGTTCAGGGCCTCTACAGCGCCCCCTGGAACACAGTTTGAAAACTTGATGTACTGCGCACACATACTTGCGCGTATTGATATGAAACTCGGTACACATATAGAACTCATCGAGCTGAACAACTTTTGTACTCTATGTCATGGGCTCCACGCAACAGGAAGTGAGATATTTAGGGCTGTTTAAAAAGCGCATGCTCTGGAATTTAATGTACTCCTCCCAGGAATTCCATGGGATTGTCACCAAACTCGGTCAGCATGATCTCAAGACATTGGGGACGCTAAATTGCGAGGAGATTTTTGATATCTCTAACGGTTTGGCCGTGGCAAGGCGACAAAGTTATGGCGAGAAATGAGAAACAGGAAGTGCCTAATAACTGTTGCACACATTGCCTGATTCTGATGAAACTTCACCAGTTTGTTCCTTGTATGATGCCGATTCCATAAATGTGACTATTATGAGTCAAAGTTATAGCGCCACCAACTGGCAGCAGGAAACGTGTCATTTTCAAAATGCTTTGAAATCAGCCTCTTAATTTTACTCGATTTTCTTTAAACTTCATCAAAATCATGTCAAAACACGGCCAATAAGAATATGTAAAGGGGTCGATGATAAATCAAATGCTGTTGCCATGGCAACGTGTCAAACTTTAAAATTACATTCCTGTCTTTTCGAGGCAGATAACATGCTTAGAATTTCATGAAACTCAACACACACATCAATATTAATGATAGTTAGACACTGGCAAAAGGTCATAAATGGGCGTGGAGCAGGCACTCTATAGCGCCATCTTTTGACAAAAGTTGGGGGGTTAGTTTTTCCTACAGTCACCAAACTCTGTACATATATTGTTCTCATCAATCTGGACAACTTTCTAAATCAAACTCATTAGCTAAGACCAACAGAAAGCCGGCTATTTTGATTTGAAGGTGGATTTTTTGAAAAATCAGGTAGTAAACAAATTCACACTTCTCCTAAGAACAACCAGCTGTTCACACCAAACTTTTTTAACATGAAGAGAAGATTCTGAAGATGTTAAATTGCGAGCGGATTTTGGATATTTCGAACGGTGTTGACGTGGTGATTTTTTAAAGATGTAGTAAAAAACATAACCCTAATTTTTTATATCTTTAAAGTGCAGCATCCAAACTCTTTAAAACTTTTTTCACACAGAGATCTAATCATTCTGAGCAAGTGCTGGAAATATAAATTTTATACAAGCTTCAATGAATTAAAGAAAATTAAAAAAATAACTCAGAAACCTGCTGTCACTCTGGTGAATGTCTCTACAGTATGTGTGTGCGTTCAGTCAGGCACAGAGAAGCTCATTATTGCAGGGGGGAGGGGTGAGAGGCAGAGAGGGTGACAGAGTAGAGAGCCATCCTACAGACCATCTTTGAACAAAAAATGCACATATGTATTGTAATTACATAAATATGTCTGATCTTTGAGAGTCTGATATTTTGAGAAAATATAAAGGGTCACTAAGTCTTTCATTGTTCGTATTTTGCAGTTGTTGTTTTTTATTTATTTTTTACTTAACTGTACCATGAACTTGTCCTATTCAGTCACATAGCAAAAGATTTAAAAAAATACAACTTTTTAGCATGATCAATTTATCTTCATTGATAGACAATATTTACATAGTGTTATTTATTGAATATAAAATAATAATAATAAAAAATTAAGACAAACTTTGACAACAAAACAAACGTTACTGTTATCTCTTCAAAACATCTGAAAACCATAATTTTAAGATCAGTTATATATATATATATGTATCACCCCGTTAAAATACTCAACTTGATTTTTAAAGATATTTTGAAAGAATGAAGCGTTTATAGAGCACTTTATTGTGTATTGCTGTACACCCACATGAACTGTGTTCATGTTCATGTTAATACACAGTACATAAACTTTATATGAATACTTCTTTTAGCTTAATATTAATTAACATTAATAAATGCTATTTATTTATTGGTCATGTTAACTAATATAGTTAATTTTAACAAATGAAACTGGATGGCAACATTTTATATTTTGTGTGTATGTGTCTGTGTGTTGATTTTAAAGTCTAACCCTTTCAATTCTGTAAACTTAAAATCCAAACTAGCAGATGGTTACTGTGAATGCATGTGCCAACTGGGCACTGTTTTCCTTATTGATTCTTAGTTATGTAGCGCTTAAGAGTGATGCCTTGTAACAGGAGGAGTCACCAGCAAAGCAATATCCACACAAAACTTGTACAGATAGGTAACAATGACATTTAAGCAGAAGTGGTGGACGTAAAGCAAGCAATAATAACATTTTGTTATCATCATGAATCATGTTCTTATCATCATCATCAGAGTAAAGGGAAAATTTTGCATATTGGTTCACAGTTGGCATTATCTGAAGTCCTTGCATTGATTGCATTTAATTAAATCAACATTATATTTGGTCAGTCTGATCTTGAGGCCTTAGAGATGTTAAATTGTGAGGATCTTGAGTTTTCATTGAGTTGTTATAACTTAGCCATAAAATGTCTGATCTGCCACAAAATTCACAGGTTTGGTAAGAGTCCTGGCCTGAAGACACCTAAAGGCCAATATTCAGATATTATCATAGCGCCACTTGTTGGCAGCAGGATATATCATATCTTTCACTAACTCAAACATACCAAGGTCAATCTGCACCAAACTTCATATGTTTGATAATAGTGCTGGCCTGAACACATCTACATGCCAATAATCAGTTATAGGCATAGCGCCACCAGCTGGCAGCGGCAAGTTTGGCACATTTAAATGACTTATGACATATTTTTTCTATATTTACTGTTTTAAAAGCATACTGCCCACCGTTTGCTGATTTCCTGAAGCCACCGGTCGGCGGTGAGCCCAGGTGCGAGGGCCCGTTCATCGCTGCTCGCAGCTTTAATTTTTATTTTTTTTCAACCGTTGGGGCACTTTTGGGGGCCTTAACATACTCAAAAACTCTTGAAAATTTGCACACACGTCGGAATCTGCCGTCGTCCGGACGCCACAGAGGCTGGGACCCGGGCGTGGTTCAGGGCCTCTACAGCGCCCCCTGGAACACAGTTTGAAAACTTGATGTACTGCGCACACATACTTGCGCGTATTGATATGAAACTCGGTACACATATAGAACTCATCGAGCTGAACAACTTTTGTACTCTATGTCATGGGCTCCACGCAACAGGAAGTGAGATATTTAGGGCTGTTTAAAAAGCGCATGCTCTGGAATTTAACGTACTCCTCCCAGGAATTCCATGGGATTGTCACCAAACTCGGTCAGCATGATCTCAAAACATTGGGGACGCTAAATTGCGAGGAGATTTTTGATATCTCGAACGGTTTGGCCGTGGCAAGGCGACAAAGTTATGGCGAGAAATGAGAAACAGGAAGTGTCTAATAACTGTTGCACACATTGCCTGATTCTGATGAAACTTCACCAGTTTGTTCCTTGTATGATGCCGATTCCATAAATGTGACTATTATGAGTCAAAGTTATAGCGCCACCAACTGGCAGCAGGAAACGTGTCATTTTCAAAATGCTTTGAAATCAGCCTCTTAATTTTAATCGATTTTCTTTAAACTTCATCAAAATCATGTCAAAACACGGCCAATAAGAATATGTAAAGGGGTCGATGATAAATCAAATGCTGTTGCCATGGCAACGTGTCAAACTTTAAAATTACATTCCTGTCTTTTCGAGGCAGATAACATGATTAGAATTTCATGAAACTCAACACACACATCAATATTAATGATAGTTAGACACTGGCAAAAGGTCATAAATGGGCGTGGAGCAGGCACTCTATAGCGCCATCTTTTGACAAAAGTTGGGGGGTTAGTTTTTCCTACAGTCACCAAACTCTGTACATATATTGTTCTCATCAATCTGGACAACTTTCTAAATCAAACTCATTAGCTAAGACCAACAGAAAGCCGGCTATTTTGATTTGAAGGTGGATTTTTTGAAAAATCAGGTAGTAAACAAATTCACACTACTCCTAAGAACAACCAGCTGTTCACACCAAACTTTTTTAACATGAAGAGAAGATTCTGAAGATGTTAAATTGCGAGCGGATTTTGGATATTTCGAACGGTGTTGACGTGGTGATTTTTTAAAGATGTAGTAAAAAACATAACCCTAATTTTTTATATCTTTAAAGTGCAGCATCCAAACTCTTTAAAACTTTTTTCACACAGAGATCTAATCATTCTGAGCAAGTGCTGGAAATATAAATTTTATACAAGCTTCAATGAATTAAAGAAAATTAAAAAAATAACTCAGAAACCTGCTGTCACTCTGGTGAATGTCTCTACAGTATGTGTGTGCGTTCAGTCAGGCACAGAGAAGCTCATTATTGCAGGGGGGAGGGGTGAGAGGCAGAGAGGGTGACAGAGTAGAGAGCCATCCTACAGACCATCTTTGAACAAAAAATGCACATATGTATTGTAATTACATAAATATGTCTGATCTTTGAGAGTCTGATATTTTGAGAAAATATAAAGGGTCACTAAGTCTTTCATTGTTCGTATTTTGCAGTTGTTGTTTTTTATTTATTTTTTACTTAACTGTACCATGAACTTGTCCTATTCAGTCACATAGCAAAAGATTTAAAAAAATACAACTTTTTAGCATGATCAATTTATCTTCATTGATAGACAATATTTACATAGTGTTATTTATTGAATATAAAATAATAATAATAAAAAATTAAGACAAACTTTGACAACAAAACAAACGTTACTGTTATCTCTTCAAAACATCTGAAAACCATAATTTTAAGATCAGTTATATATATATATATATATATATATATATATATATATATATATATATATATATATATATATATATATATATGTATCACCCCGTTAAAATACTCAACTTGATTTTTAAAGATATTTTGAAAGAATGAAGCATTTATAGAGCACTTTATTGTGTATTGCTGTACACCCACATGAACTGTGTTCATGTTCATGTTAATACACAGTACATAAACTTTATGGCCTGGTTTCACAGACAAGGCTTAAGCCTAGTCCTAGACTAAAATGTAAGTCTGAGCTGTTTGAACTGAAAGAAACTTGCACTGACTGATCTTAAAATATATCGGTGTCTTTGTTTTGTCTCAAGATGCACACCAGTAATGTTTTTTTTCTAAGCATGTTTATAAAAATTACTTAAATATCCTAATTGAACTATCTGCTAATCCTGGCTTAGTCTAAGCCCTGTCTGTGAAACCGGGCCTATATGAATACTTCTTTTAGCTTAATATTAATTAACATTAATAAATGCTATTTATTTATTGGTCATGTTAACTAATATAGTTAATTTTAACAAATGAAACTGGATGGCAACATTTTATATTTTGTGTGTATGTGTCTGTGTGTTGATTTTAAAGTCTAACCCTTTCAATTCTGTAAACTTAAAATCCAAACTAGCAGAGGGTTACTGTGAATGCATGTGCCAACTGGGCACCGTCTTCCTTATTGATTCTTAGTTATGTAGCGCTTAAGAGTGATGCCTTGTAACAGGAGGAGTCACCAGCAAAGCAATATCCACACAAAACTTGTACAGATAGGTAACAATGACATTTAAGCAGAAGTGGTGGACGTAAAGCAAGCAATAATAACATTTTGTTATCATCATGAATCATGTTCTTATCATCATCATCACAGTATAGGGAAAATTTTGCATATTGGTTCACAGTTGGCATTATCTGAAGTCCTTGCATTGATTGCATTTAATTAAATCAACATTATATTTGGTCAGTCTGATCTTGAGGCCTTAGAGATGTTAAATTGTGAAGATCTTGAGTTTTCATTGAGTTGTTATAACTTAGCCATAAAATGTCTGATCTGCCACAAAATTCACAGGTTTGGTAAGAGTCCTGGCCTGAAGACACCTAAAGGCCAATATTCAGATATTATCATAGCGCCACTTGTTGGCAGCAGGATATATCATATCTTTCACTAACTCAAACATACCAAGGTCAATCTGCACCAAACTTCATATGTTTGATAATAGTGCTGGCCTGAACACATCTACATGCCAATAATCAGTTATAGGCATAGCGCCACCATCTGGCAGCGGCAAGTTTGGCACATTTAAATGACTTATGACATATTTTTTCTATATTTACTGTTTTAAAAGAATACTGCCCACCGTTTGCTGATTTCCTGAAGCCACCGGTCGGCCCTATTGTTCTTCTAAGGATTCTTATTTGTTTTTTAGGGCCCGAGCCCAAAAGGGCGAAGGCCCTATTGTTCTTCTAAGGGTTCTTATTTTTAGGGCCCGAGCCCAAAAGGGCGAAGGCCCTATTGTTTTTCTAAGGATTATTATTATTTTTTTTTTTTTCAATGTTTTTGGGGATTTCGGGGCCCTTAACATACACGAAAACTCTTGAAAATTTGCACACACATTGGAACCTGCGGCCATCAGGGCCGGACAGACTTTGACATGGGGGGGTCACCTGGGGGGGGCGTGGCACAGCGTTAAAAATTGCGAATTTTGAGGGACTCTGGAGCGCACACCAATTGATCTACAGTCACCAAAATTCATACACATATAGACCTCATCCGGCCGAACAACTTCCGTGCTCACAGTCCGTGCTTCACCAAACAGGAAGTCAGCTATTCAGGGATGTCTAAAAAGCGCATGCAATGGAATTTGAAATACTCCTCCTAGACCTTTCCACCGATGGCCACCAAACTCGGTCAGCATGATCTCAAGACATTGGGGACGCAAAATTGCCAGGGGATTTTTGATATCTTGAACGGTTTGGCCGTGGCGGGGCGACAAAGTTATGGCGAGAAATGAGAAACAGGAAGTGTCTAATAACTTTAACACACTTTGTCTGATTTTGACCAAACTTCAGCAGTTTGTTCATCTTATGATGCCGATCACAGAGATGTGACTATTAGGAGTCAAAGTTATAGCGCCACCAACTGGCAGCACAAAGCGCAACGTTTTCTAAATGCTTTTAAATCAACCTTTTAATTTTACTCAATTTGCTTCAAACTTCATCTCAATAATGTTGAAACACGGCCAATGAGAATCTGTGAATTGCATTATCGATAACTTTTATTATGTTGCCATGGCAACGTGTCAAACTTTAACTTTAGCTTTTTGTGTTTTGGAGCCACTTAAAATAATCAGAATTTCATGAAACTTCACACACACATCTGTATTAATGATATTTAGACACTGATAAAAGCCCATAAATGGGCGTGGAGCAGGCGCTCCATAGCGCCACCTTTTGACAAAAGTTGGGGGTTTAGTTTGTCCTACAGTCACCAAACTCGGTACATATATTGATCTCATCAAGCCAGAAACATTTCTAATTTACACCCATTAGCTACGATCGACAGGAAGTCGGCTATTTTGATTTGAATGTGGATATTTGGAAAAATCAGGCTGTGGAATTTTATATACTTCTCTCGGGAAAACCAACCAATTCACACCAAACTTTTTTGACATGATGCCAACATTCTGAAGATTCTAAATTGCGAGCAGATTTAGGATATCTTGAACGGTGTTGATGTGGTGATTGATTGAAATCGGAGTAAAAAAAGATAGCCGTAATTTTATTATATCTTTAAAGTGCAGCATCCAAAGTCTTTGAAACTTTTTTCATACAGACTACTAGTCATTCTGATCAGACAACGTTCATTTCATAATTATACAAAGATCTATGAATTAATGAAAATTAAAAAACAAATCTGATCCCTCTCTGCTCTGCACTTATGTGTGTGCGTGGTAAGTGGGTGTGTGTTTTTTGAGTGTTAGGGTGACAGTGGGGAGGGGGGATGGGTGGAAAGAGAGAGTCAGAGAGGAGGAGATAGAAGGGAATATTTAAACTCTTGGTTGTTTATTCATTAGGATGTGAATTAGGGCTGGGTATTGTGACCAATTTGGCAATTCGATTCAATTGTTATTTTTATGGTTTCGATTCGATATCGATTAGCTATCAATATTTCATTTAAAATGTTAGTTTTGCAGACATGGGATCACTATTTTGATATAAATGCTGGTAACTTAAAACTCCCCTACTTAAGTTTATTACTGAAATACACATCTACATTAATAATAGGGTGCACACAGTTGTTTATTTTAAACAACTTTTATTTTAAATGAATACTGTAACAAGAAGTCATAAATATGTGCATCCAATGTACACCATGTAAACAAACTGCAAAATGCACATTACTGTAAAAAATAAAAAGACTAAATGTGCAACAGTGAAATCTATTAAGAACTTCAAACATGTTTAAGAATTTTTTTTTTTCTAAATTCAAATCAGGCCCATCATAAAGCCCTTGTCTGCATATACAAAACATTCTAACTGTCCATAAAACTAACAGTTCTTAACTACAGCCTGATAATTTTTGGTCACCAGATTTTTTTTGCAAAAAATTTACACCCATTAGCTACGACCAACAGGAAGTCAGCTATTTTGATTTGAATGTGGATTTTTGGAAAAATATAGCTGAATAAATTCATATCACTCATAGCAGAATCAGACACCAAACTTTGTCAACATGGTGCCAAGATACTGAAGATGTTAAAATGTGAACGGCTTTGGGATATCTTGAACGGTGTTGATGTGGTGATTTATGAATGTAACAGTAAAAAAGAT
Source organism: Garra rufa (assembly GCF_049309525.1). NCBI lineage: Eukaryota > Metazoa > Chordata > Actinopteri > Cypriniformes > Cyprinidae > Garra > Garra rufa. The sequence continues at coordinate 39,178,244 of NC_133373.1, forward strand.
GGAGAGTTATTTCCATATATCTTTAAATTGCATTATTCTAACTCATCAAAACTTTTTACATATAAAGAACAAGAAATTCTTAGGAAATACGTGTAGTTTCAAAATGTTATCATGCTCAGAGGCCCCAAAAACATTAAAAGTGTCATATAAATTGTCAGATTAAAGCTCTAGTACCAGGGATGAACACTAGAGGCCCTCATAAGATAAGGAATCGTTTGAACAATAATGCTATTTAGCTCATTCTCAGTGTATAAGAATGAAAATAATCCATAGAATCAGTTGATATAGACTGTACTGTCAGTGTACTTTTACATAATTATTTTGTATAGGTGCTTAAAGAGCATTAAAATCTTTTTTTAATCTTTTAAGGAAAAATTATATGATTTATATACATATATACAATCTCACTGATAGAATAAAAAATCTTATAAGTATGACACTATACTGCTCAGTTCACTTAATTAGAATGAGAAACAAATACATCAACTAAGTTAATATGTATTTATTTTTAATATATTTGTTTATAATTATTTCACATATGCTTATAGATCATTAAAATAATATTTAAAAATGGATGTAGATCATAAAACATGGTAACTATTTAAAATAGGGTCTCTTTTGTTAACATTGGTTAATGAACTAACACACGAACGAACAACGAACAATATATTTGTACTCGATTTTCTTCAAACTTCATCAGAATGATGTAAAAACACGGCCGATGAGAGTCTGTAAAGGCGTCCCTGATGCATCAAATGCTGTTGCCATGGCAAATAAATAAAAATACAAAATACATTCAAATATTTGTTTCCTGTGTTTTTGAGGCAGATAGCGTGCCTAGAATTTTATTTTCCATTTTCAATTTTCAATGATTTATTATATTTTTAAAGTGCAGCATCCTAACTCTTTGAAACTTTTTTCATACAAATAACTATTCATTCTGATTAAACACAGTTCATTTCATAATTATACAAAACTCCACGAATGAAAGAAAATTAAAAAACAAATCTGATCTCACTCTGCTCTGCACTCTATGTGTGTGTTTGTGTGGTAAGTGGCTGAGTGTAAGGAGGTGGGATGGGTGGTAAGAGAAAGAGTCAGACAGGAGGAGAGACAGTTAGGGTTAGTCCAAAGGGTTATTGTGAATGCATGTGCCAACTGGGCACCGTTTTCCTGATGCTATCGGGATGGCGACTGCCAGACGGCGAGGGCCCGGTCAACGCTGCTTGCAGCTTTAATTATTATATTATTATTATTAACATGCGTAATATTTTGTTGGAACCTATAATACTTTTTTTCAGGATTCCTTGATCAATAAAAGGTTAAAAAGAGCAGCATTTATTTAAAATAGAAAGGTTTTCCAACAATATACACTACTGTTTAAAAGTTTGGGCTCAGTACATTTTTATTCTTTCTTTTTTTTTTTTAAGTAATTAATACTTTTATTCAGCAAGGATGTGTTAAATTAAAAAAAAGTGATAGCATAGATTTACATTGTTAGAAAAGATTTATATTTTGAGAAAATAAATTCTGTTCTTTTTAACTGGTTATTCATCAGAGTCCTGAAAAAAAAGAATCACAGGTTTTTAATAATAAATCAGTATATTTGAATGTTTTCTGAAGGATCATGTGACACTGAAGACTGGAGTAACAGCTGATGAAAATTCATCTTTACATCACAGAAATAAATCATATTTTAAAGTATATTCAAATAAAAACCATACTTTTATATTATAATAACATTTTGCAATATTACAGTTTTTTTCTGTATTTTTATTCAAATAAATGCAGCCTTGATGAGCAGAAGAGTCTTACTGATTCCAAACTTTTGAGCTGCTATTATAGTTGTATGTATGTTATTATAATTTTTTTATTTTTTATATGATGGTGAAACTCAGATCAGAATGCAGTTCATTGTCTTTCGGTCAGACGTTGAGGAGTTTCTAATCACATTGATGGTGTGCTTTAATTGATCAGGTTCCAGAGTTTTTGCATTCACGTCTGTCTTTCTCAGCAGGAATAATCACATTCAATATTAACGAGGACGTTCATTCGAAGCACATTTTCCTGCATTAATAATGCATATGCTCTGAATTGCTTCTGTGCATATTATGATTCTGTGTTTATAGTTTGTGTGCGCAGGTATGAGGATTCTGGCGAATCGCTCGTGTCGTTCGCTGTCTGTCCTCGTCACGGACGCTTAATTGGCTCATGAATAATTCAGTCTGATCAACCATTGCTTTGTCATTCTTTCTCTCACGCTTCGGAGAAAATAATAGAAATGACTCAAAGTCAGCATGAAATCTAATTTTTAAACCACAAAAGCAACCATAAAGGTCAATTTTTGGAATTTTTTGAGATTTATACAACATTTGAAAACTGAATAAATATGCTTAATAGGACAATATTTTGCCAAGATACAACTATTTGAAAATCTGAAAAAAAATCTAAATATTAAGAAAATCGCTTTTAAAGTTGTCCAAATTAACTTCTTATAAATGCATATTACCAATCAAAAATTACGTTTTGATATATTTACGGTTGGACATTTACAAAATATCTTCATGGAACATGATCTTAATATCCTAATGATTTTTTGCATTAAAGAAAAATCGATAATTTGGACCCATACCATGTATTTTTGGCTATTGATACAAAGTTTTGTGGTTCTGGGTCACAAATGAGTCAAATGAATTATGCAAATCAGTTAAGATTATAGGAAACATTCTCAGGTTATGAACAAACGTATTTGCAGAAACATTAATGGAACATTTCTTCAATGTTTTTTTTTAAATAATGTTCTCAAAAATGGTTTTCCTGAAACGTTCATGTAACATTTATCTAATGTTTTTTTTTTCAAAAACTGTTGCTATTTCAAAACATCCAGAGAACAAAAAAAAACGGATGTTTTGAACAACCAGAGAACATCTTTTTCTATTTTTAAACTAATAACGTAAATAATGTTATTATAACTTAATAGGAAATTTAGCAAAACATTCTTAAAATTATAGTTGCTGCTGCCTTAAATATGATCAGATGGACTGTAAGTCATTTTAACTAGCTAAAATAAAAAATAAAAAAAATTCATATAATTTCAAAAAGTTAAAATTGCTTAATTGATGAATTAAAGTGAAACATATGACTTTTTAGTCATTTTTTATAGTGTATTTTTGTTGGCTGGCCATATATAGAGTAATGCTGTATTTTTTTCTTTACAAAGCGATTGCATTAAATAAAACAACCATCTGAAATCTCCCTCCTCCTGAAGGAGCATGTTTATTAATGCCAGTGTTCAGGACTCACTGGAGACGACACACACCGAGAAACGTCACAGCATTTTAATATGAATAACGAGAGAGAAAACCATAGAAAGACTGGGCCGTCCTCACGGGTATGAATGAATGAATCATTAATTGACACCGCAGCCGTCAGCAGCTGCTTTTAATAAGCTCATCAATTCTGTCAGTCACTCCATCTCCTCATCAGCTTCATATCCAAACACATATGTGCTGCATTAACCCTCATCATGCATTCAGTATATGGCACTGTTTTTGGCACTGGAGCACTAAACCAGTCTTATTTGTAGCAATAGCCAACAATACATTTTATTTTTCTTTTATACCAAAAATCATTAGGATATTAAGATCATGTTCCATAAAGATATTTTGTAAATGTCCTACTGTAAATATATCAAAACTTAATTTTTGATTAGTAATATGCATTGCTAAGAAGTTCATTTGGACAACTTTAAAAGTGATTTTCTCCATATTTTGATTTTTTTGCACCCTCAGATTCTAGATTTTCAAATATCATAACTATCATAACAAACCATAAAAATGTAAAATGTTATTTAAAAAGTTCAATTTATAACTAATGATTGCTAAAAAAAACAGTCCAAATTTATGAATACTACATCTTTATTTCTAACAAAACAACATAAAAAACATGAATGTTACTTTGAAATAAATGAATTGTACCTAAACTTTAAATTTCAGATCAAAAAAGTCATTCATTTTGCAAGCCACAATGGTTCATCACCAGATGTACATATTAATGTGAAGTAACAAAATTTGGTCTAAAAGTGTGTAGAAAATGCTAAATATATTATACAAAAGTTTTCGACACTAATATACACTCAAAATGTTTTTAATGTATTTTAAATAAGTTTTTAGTCCTCATCAAGGCTGTTTATTTGATCAGAAATACAGAAAAAATGTAATATTGTGAAATATGAGTACGATGTAAAACAACATTCTTCTATTTTAATATACATTAAAAATCTGATTTATTTCTGTGATCAAAGCTGAATTTTTCATCATCATTACTCCAGTCTTCGGTGTCACATGATCCTTCAGAAATATACTGATTTATTATCAATGCTGCTGTAAACAGTTTTTTGAAAGAAATTAACATTTTAATTCAGCAAGGATGTGTTAAATTGATACAAAAAGTGTGAATTCTGTGAATGAAGAATGATTTCTGAAGGATCATGTGACACTGAAGACTGGAGTAATGATGATGAAAAATTCAGCTTTGCATCACAGAAATAAATTATATTTGAATGTATATTACAGTAGAAACCCTTATTTTATATTGTAAAAACATTTTGCAGTATTACTGTATTTTTCTGTATTTTTGATCTACATGGACAATTTAACAGATAGTATTTTTGACACTAATGGTGCTTCATACACACGAAACATGGTTATATCTTCTTAAAAATGACTCTTTGAGGGTCTTAAAGCATTTGCAAACTTTCGTTCCCACAATAAAAACCGCATTTTTAGATTTCTCTGCCTCCCAAAACAGAGCAGAATGCGTTACGAGGGTTAAGAACAGACCTTCTCTGTGTTTGTGTTGATTGTGGAGTGAAATGTAAGGGCGGTTTGACTCAGTCTGAGCGGTAGGCGGATCGCAGGCCTCCTGAGACCAAACTGCTCTTCTTTCATCACCTTCATGCCGTTCCTTTGAACAAACACAAGAACTCGCCTCTGACTCGCTGCTCCCGAGGAACACCAGGATTAACACTTCTAAAAATAATTAGCGCTGCTGCGGGCTTTCACTACCAGACTTTCTGCTTCATCAAACACTTCATCTCCAGCCATCGCTCCATCTCTGCTAGAACACACTGATCCAGATTCATGTTTCCTCCAGTAGATCTCATCTGAGATTCCTCAACATCATCCTCTGCTGATTTACGTATTCAAACATTTTAGCACAAGATTAAACCTTCATTATGACTAACCAACAAGTCCAACAAAGAAGCAATGCGAATTAGAAATGTTTTGTCTTTGCATTGAACACATTGCACTTTTTGGAATCTGATTAAAAGCATAGTTTTCTCTGATTATCTGTCCAAGTTTTCCTCTTGTTGAAACCAGAGTTTTCAGTTAAAAAGCTTAAATCAGAGCAGGAAGTTTTACACTCATAAAGTCATTGCATTAAATGTTATATAATGCATAAACTGCAAAACATGAATCTCTTCCTCAGTATTTCTGTCTTGTTTTCCAGTGCAAATGTCTAAACATCCTTAAATATCATTTTTACTCATCTAGAAAATCCTCCTTGATTTAAGAATTTTTCAATATTTTGGCTGGAAACAAGACAAAAAAAGTAAAAAAAGCATTTTTTGCACTGTTAAGTCATAAAAACGTAGGAATATTGTTTTGAAATGTTTCTAAAACAAATGTTTTAAGATTTATACAGCCATTTCCTTGTGATTGGTTTTGTGGTCCAGGGTCACAAATATTATTAAAAAAAAAATTCAATTAAAACCATATTTTATCTGATCAGCAACTTCTCATTAATTAAATTATCAAAGTTATTATTATGAATTATAATCTGAAAACTGGTATTAACCCCATTAGAATTGGAATGCATTTTTTGTCTTTTATTATCAAACGCACAACGCATCGCATTGAGTCGCAATTAACATGAACACGCGAATCATTTTCACATTTTATTTTACACAACGTAACATGTTTGTATGCAGTGTCTGTGTAATATTCCATAAAACAAAGAAATATACAAGTCGTAGTATTATTTTACTATATGCAGGAAACAGTATTTAATTTGTGCTTAAAAAACATGGTCCTCATCGTCAGATACTCGACGGTCCGAGACTATAACACACGTACGGTGGCCTGAAACGCTATTAAAAACCACAGAAGTGAAGTGCAAAATCCTCCATTATAATGTGCTTTCCAGAACCCACTCGGACTGGGACAGCGAGGATCTCCCGCTGCGTCTCTCTCCCGCGTCCATCTGGGGAATATCGCCGCCGCTCATGGACAGACTGCGTTTGGAGCGCAGCGGCTGCGGGTAGCTGACGTACGCCGGCTGTTTGCAGGAGTCTACGTTGAGCGAGTGACGGCGACTGACGCGCACGCAGCCCACCGGGACCGTCTGGTAGCTGTGGAGGTTCTGGAGCTGCGCTCTGCGCGACGCCGGCGTCACCATGGTGGAGTAGGCGCGGACGGTGGGACGCACCTTGGCGGAGTTGTTCTTGTTGGTGTTGTCCGGCTCTACGTTGACTTGCGTGTCCGCGCGCGCCGGCCGGACCGGACCGGGGGACGCGGGATGCCAGCTGTGACTCGCGGCGGACGTGGTGACGGTGCAGTCCGGAAGAGCCGGCTTGGACGCTCGGGACGGGGCGGATTCGCTCTGCGGCGACACCTTGCGGCACGCGTCCGGACCCAGGACCTGCTTGGACATGGACTTGATGATCCCGCAGACCTGATGCTCGGACTGCGAGCGAACGTCGCCCAGCTCCACGCCTTTATCCGCCCCTTCCTGCTGGCACACCCGGTAGCGCACGATGAGGAAGATGATGAAGGCCAGGACGGACGCCACGATCACGCCGCCGATGATGACCACGATGGTGCCGCCGAGGAACTGCGACTGCATGAAGTGGCAGCGGAGATACTGCGGCTCGGTGGAGAAGTGAACGCAGCCCACCACGCGTGTGGCCGTCAGAGAGGTCATGGCGTCGTCGTAGATGGCCAGAACGCAAAGGTCGTACATGGTTCCTGCCGCCAGGTTGTTGACCGTGATGCTTTTGCTGGTCGGAGGAATCATTCTGAAAGGAACGAAAAACAGAGTCAGAAATGTTGCAGTGCATCTTTCAGAACATTATTAAAGCAGTAGTTCACTTTCAGAACAAAAACGTATAGATAACGTACTCACCCCCTTATCATCCAAGATGTTCATGTGTTTCTTCAGTCGTAAAGAAATTCGTTGTTTGAGAAAAAATCGAGGATTTCTCTCCATATAGTGGACTTCTGGACTTCCGAGTTTGAACTTCCGAAATGCAGTTTAAATGCAGCTTCAAAGACTCTAAACGATCCCAGCCGAGGAAGAAGAGTCTTATCTAGCGAAACGATCGGTTATTTTCTAAAAACATTTAAAATTTATATACTTTTTTTAATCTCAAATGCTGGTCCTGTCTAGCTCTGCGTGGACTCTGTGTATTCCGGTTCAAGACAGTTAGGGTATGTCGAAAAACTCCCATCTCATTTTCTCCTCCAACTTCAGAATCGTCCTACATCGCTGTTTTACCTTTTTTGTAAAGGGTGTTTGATCTTCTTTGCACGTTCACTTTGTAAACACTGGGTCTGTCCTTCTGCAGCGATGGAGGACCATTTTGAAGTTGGAGGAGAAAATGAGATGGGAGTTTTTCGACATACACAGAGTTCACGCAGAGCTAGACAAGACCAGCATTTGAGATTAAAAAAGTATATAAATTGTAAATGTTTTTAGAAAATAACCAATTGTTTCACTAGATAAGACCCTTCTTCCTCAGCTGGGATCGTTTAGAGTCTTTGAAGCGGCATTTAAACTGCATTTTGGAAGTTCAAACTCAGGGCACCATAGAAGTCCACTATATGGAGAACACTCCTGAAATGTGTTCCTCAAAAAACAAAATTACTGAAGAAAAAAAAAGACATGAACATCTTGGATGACAAGAGGGTGAGTACATTATCTGTATTTTTTTGTTGTGAAAGTGAACTCCTTTAATGAGCTGTTATTCATCATTTGATCCTATTACAGGTGTATTGTAATGGGAAGTGACTACTTTTAATACTTTTGAGGAAGAAAAAGGAAGAAATTAAATTGCAAAGGGTGAGAAAGCTAATACACTGCACTAATGATTCCCGGTTCACTGCAAAAGAAAAAGCTTTTCTTACTTAGATTTTTTGTCTTATTTCTCCAGCCGAAATATCTAAAAATTCCTAAATCAAGTAAAAATTGTCTCTTTTTTTCCAGAAAAAACAAGTCAAAATTAAGAAACTTAGCTTAGAACAAGCAAAATAATCTGCCAATGGGGTAAGAAAAAAAAATCTTATCTCAAACAGAAAACAAGATCATTTTTCTTACCCCATTGGCAGATTATTTTAATTGTTTTAAGCAAAAACGCACTTAATTTCGACTTGTGTTTTCTACAATATTCATGTTGTACTGTTCTGACAAATTGATTCACTGTGGAATCAGACTTCGGTGGTTCTGCTATATTGTTTTGAATCACTAAAATGAATCATTTGTTGGAGAATCAGACTGCACTGCTTGTCCTGTACGCTTTTGACACACAAAAAAGTACCAACTCATATGAGTCATTCAATACTGTGATTGTGCGCCACTATCTAGTAAATTAAAAACATAATTTTAATACGGTTTTCTGTTCACATAGACAGAAAAATGCATGTGCAAGCCGTCTAACGGATCCAAATTTGATATGGCTTGGTTATTTAAAAAGTATTCCCAAGCCTCCTGATCATCTGAAGGTGATTTGGTGAAGCTGATCTGCAGCCGTAAAGCCTTTGGTTCCCAGCTGCTGTAAATGAGAGTCAGAGCCGCACAGCCAAATCTCCCTTCAGGAGCCGCTGAACCCCTCCAGACCGTTTAGATTATTGCTGCTCACTTAGTGCACTTTCTTCTTTCCTCTGCCATCATTTTTATAGTCTGTACGGCCAGCGGAGCAGCTCGGGAGGAGGAAAGGGCTCTCAGTCGACCGTTTCACTAGATACACAGCACAAACCTGCTGTACGTGACTCCAGCAAATAAAGAAGAAGAAGCACCACAGACTCTGGTCTTGTGGGACGGTTAATATCGAGTAGCATTATCAGTCTGATGGCATTAATGCTTTTAAAGGAAAATAAAGCTTTAAGGATTACTCCATTTCCAAAATAAAAATTTCCTGATCATTTACTCACCCCCATGTCATCCAAGATGTTCATGTCTTTCTTTCTTCAGTTGCAAGGAAATACATTTTTTGAGGAATACATTTCATTTTTCTCCATATAGAGGACTTCAATGGTGCTGAAAGGATTGGAGGTTAAAAATGCAGTTTCAGTGCAGCTTCAAAGGACTCTAAACGATCCCAGCCAAGGAAGAAGCGTCTTATCTAGCAAAACAATTGGTTATTTTTATTAATTTATATACTTTTTAACCTCAAATGCTGGTCTTGTCTAGCTCTGCGATGCATACTCTGTGTATTCCTGTTCAAGACAGTTAGGGTATGTGGAAAAACTCCCATCTCATTTTCTCCTCCAACTTCAAAATCATCCTCCATCGCTGCAGAAGTACCAACCCAGTGTTTACAAAATGAACGTGCAAAGAAGGTCAAATGCCTTTACAAAAAAAAAAAGGTAAAACAGTGATGTTTTAGAGAAAATGAGATGGGAGTTTTTCGACATAACCCAACTGTCTTGAACCGTACGCATGCACAACGCAGGGCTAGATGAGCATTTGAAGTTAAAAAGAATATTAATATTTATTTATTTAAGAAAATGACCAATCATTTTGCTAAATAAGACTTTTATTCCTTGGCTGGGGGTTGTCTAGAGTCCTTTTTTAGCTGCACTGAAACTGCATTTTTAACCTTCAATCTGTTAAGGAACCATTGAAGTCCACTATTTGGAGAAAAATCCTGTTTTCCTCAAAAAGCTTAAGTTCTTTGCAAATTAAGAAAGAAAGACATGAATATTTTGGATGACATGGGGGTGAGTAAATTATCAGGACATTTTTATTCTGAAGGTGAAGTAATCCATTAAATCCAGCTAACAAAAGTATGTTCTAAGAACATTTCGCTAACATATGGAAGCCTGTTTCCGCCATGGAATAAAAAAATAAAAAAGGTAATTGCGACTTTGTATCTCACAATTCTGACATTTTTTTTTCTCAGAACTGAGATATACACCGCAAAAAATGATTTTCTTACTTAGATTTTTTGTCTTGTTTCCAGCCAAAATATCTAAAAATTCTTAAATCAAGAAGGATTTTCTGGACGAGTAAAAATTATTTTCTTGTTTTCAGAAAAAAACAAGCCAAAATTAAGTTATTTTTTCTTAGAACAAGCAAAATAATCTGCCAATGGGGTAAGAAAAAAAAATCTTATTTCAAACAGAAAACAAGATTATTTTTCTTACCCCATTGGCAGATTATTTTGCTTGTTTCAAGAAGAAACACTTAATTTTGACTTGTTTTTTCTGAAAATAAGACATTAATTTTTACTCGTCTAGAAAATCCTTCTTGATTTAAGAATTTTTAGATATTTTGGCTGGAAACGAGACAAAATCTTAGTAAGAAAAGCATTTTTTGCAGTGTAAATGCATAATTGAGTTATAAAGTCATAATTGCGAGATATAAGCACAATTCTGACTTTTGTATCTCGCAATTCTGACTTTTTTTCTCAGAATTATTCTAAGATTGTGGCTCAAATGCTTGAGCCAAGTTTTCACGAGTTGTACAAGAAAAAAAAAATTGTCCTTGACAGTTCAAATTATGTCTGATTGATTCCATATTTTGTATAAGGAATATCAATTTTTGCCATCAAATAGAAGACTGAGAGTGCCATATGTTGGAATGAACAGATTACGGAAATCTTTTGTTCACCAGTCAGTAAAATTAATCAGTCAGTATTGGGGGACTAAGCAGGCAGCAATATTCTGAGGAATTGAGGGTACTTAAGTATTTGCAAAGTAGATGGATGTGTATTTCTGTGAGTGTACTGTATTGTGTAATGTGTATTGTTGTCAATCAATGTTAGACAGTAAACACTATAGGATACAAGACAATTTTTGGAAGAAATGCCAACCATAAAGTGAAATTGAATTGAAATGGTGAGATATAAACTTGCAATTGCGAGTCCAGTTCCGAGTAGAAAAAAAGACTGATATGTTTACAGAATTGCAAGTTCAAATCACACAATTCTGACTTTGTAACTCGCAGTTGTGAGTTTATATCTCACAATTCTGAGAAAAAGTAAGAATTGTGAGAAAACAAGTTGCAATAACCTTTTTTTTATTTAGTGGCAGAAACAGGCTTCCATACTAACATTTCCATAAAGTTATAAAAATGTTACATGTTTTCTTGGTTATATGAAACATTGGATTGTATCATTTTGAGAATGATACCTTTGAATGCTCTCTGAATGTTCTGAAACAAGTGTAACATTTCAAAAATGTTAGATGAACATCCAACTAAAATGTTTCAGGAAAAATGTTATATTATTCTTTACGATACATCACGATACATTATTCTTTTTGTGACAGTGGTTTGAGAACATCAAAGTTCCATTAACATTACAGCAAGAACATTTTTTGTAACTTATGGAGAACCTTGCCAGAACATTCTGAGAACATTCCCTGTTAGCTGTGACCTGAATTGAGCTGATTACCAACACTAACGTCTTCTGCAGAGCTGCTTTATATGTGTGAAAGATGTTTTATAGTTGATACACTTTACAGTATTAACACAGTTTTTTTTTCCTGTTTATTACTGTGAAGCTAACCAAACCAAACTGAAAAACAAACAGGTTTACCTGTACACTAACGAGTCGTCATAAGTGCCGTTGTACTGGACCTGGAACATCCGAATCCCTGGAATATTCCTCTGAAAGTTGAACTTCACCAGAGCCGTGGACACGGTGATCTCCGAGATCAGGACCCTTTTCTCCTGTCCACCCTTGTTACCCATCGAAGAGCCTCCATCTCCGCCCGTCTTGGCAGAAGTGGCGATGTCGGACGATCCCGGGTCGGGCTCCTGAACCAAACTGGTGTCGTTGGTGAAATGCGGAAGTTTGGTGATGAGCAGATCCACCGTCTGCTGCGCCTCTCCGGACGGGTTAGACGCCACGCAGGTGAACGATCCGGAGTCCTTGACCGTGCTGATCAGGATGTCCAGCGTTCCGTCCGAGTGGACCACGGTGCGACTGGAGTTGAACACCAGCTTCCCGTCGGGGGCGATCCAGTGGATGACGGGATCCGGGTCGCCGCGGGCTTTGCAGCGCAAGGAAACCTGCTGGCCTTCCAGCGCACGCGTCTCCTGCGAGTGTCGGGTGATGAGCGGCGGCTCGCACAGGAACTCCTCCTCGGATACGGTCCAGAAATAGCGTCCGGCGAGGTGCTGAGGAGCCGCGCACGTCTCCAGATCGTCCTCACGCCGCAGACGCCTGAGCCACAACAGCTCGCAGTTACAGTGCAGCGGGTTTCCTCCGAAACTCAACGCGAAAGACAGAGGACCCAAAACGCCCGATGTGGCCAGGACGCCGGCACGCTGGAAGACCGGATCGGGCGGTAGCTTGTGGAGCTTGTTGGAGGTGACGTCCAGACGCTTGAGCTTCTGAAGGCCGGAGAAGGTCCCTTCGGGAATGTAGTTGATCATGTTGTGGTCCAGGTTTAAGGTGTGCAAGCTGCTCATGAGCTGGATGGCGATCCACGGCGCGCTCTCCAGGTTGTTGTAGGATAAATCCAGCTCTTCCAGAGCGAGGAGGTCGTTGAACGCTCCTATGTAGATGTAGGTGAGCTGGTTGTTGTTCAGAATGAGGTGGTGCAGCTTGGACATGCCGCTAAACGTATCGTTGGTGATGTGGGTCAAGCGGTTGCTGTCCAGATGGAGGGCGCGGAGGTTCTCCAGGTCGTTGAAAGCGTGAGGCGCGATCGATCCTATCGTGTTCCTGGAGAGAGTCAGGTCCACCAGTTTGGTCATGTTGGCGAAATCCTTGCGCTTGATGCCCGTGATGAAATTGTCCCCCAGTCGGAGCTCGACGGTGCGTCTGTCGATGTTCGGCGGGACGAACAGCAGCCCCTTTTTATCACACAAGGTGGCCAGATTGGGTGACAAAACCTGGCAGATGCAGCGCTTGGGACATACTTGGATCTTCTGGGCCTTTAATGCCATTACAACAACCATCAAATAAACCAGTAGCGTCTCCATCTGGGTTCCGGGTATTGGTTAAACAACCTGCGGAGAAGCAAACAGAGAGGCCATTCTCATTACTGCTAGCAGATCTGTGACGGGCTGAAAGAAATGAATACTTTTATTCAGCAGGGATGCATTAAATTGATCAGAAGTGACATTTATAATGATACAAACAGTTTCTATTCATCAAAGAATAGCAAAGCATGAGAATGATTTCTGAAGGATCATGTGACGCTGAAGACTGAAGTAATGACGCTGAAAATTCAGATTTGATCACAGCTGTCAATTGCACTTTAACACATACAACACATCGAAAACGGCTGTTTTAAGAGATAAAAATATTTCACAATTTTTACTGTATTTTTTATTGAATAAGTGCAGCCTTGGTGAGCAGAAGAGACTTGCGTGCAACAGTCATCGATATTTATTTACATAAAGACAAATGTTATATGTGACCTAGTCTTAAGTAGCAATAGCCAACAAAACATTGCATGGGTCAAAATTACAGATTTTTCTTTTATGCCAAAATCATTAACATATTAAGTAAAGATCATGTTCCATGAAGATATTTGGTAAATTTCTTACTGTAAAGATATATCAAAACTTAATTTTTGATTAGTAATATGCATTGCTAAGAGCTTCATTTGGACAACTTTAAAGGCAATTTTCTTAATATTTTCAATTCTTTTTCAATTCTTGCAAGATGTTCCAAGAAAAATGTTTAAAAAATTGGACATTTTGAAAATTGTGATGCTTTTGAAACATTAGCAAAATGTTCTTAAAAATATTTTTGTTAGCTGGGAAGTTATAATGCCTTCAAATGTTAGAACAACATTGTTCTTTAAATGTTTTATTTCTGAAACATTTTAGTTGGAAGTTCATGTAACATTTAAAAAAGTGTTGCTCATTATTCAAATGTTACTATTTGTTAAAGAACATTCAAAAGTAACACTCTCATAATGCTTGTTCCAAGAAAAGTGTTTGAAACTTTGACGCTTTTGAAACGTTAGCAAAACATACTTACAACATACGTTTGGTTGGCTGAGAAGTTCTCGAATGCTGTCAAATGTTAGAACAATATCTTTATTTTTACATTGTTTTATTTTTGAGATGTTTTAGTTGGAAGTTCATGTAACGTTTTTTAAATATTACTCATTTTTTAAAAGTAACATTATCATAATGTTTGCAAAATGATACAATGGAACATTCCCTTAATATTTGCATAACCACAGACCATTGTTCCTTAAATGTATCATTTCTGAAACATTTTAGTTTATTGTTTTATTTTTGAGATGTTTTAGTTGCAAAGTTCATGTAACAATTTTTTAAATGTTACTCATTTTTCAAATGTTACTACTTGTTATATTCAGAAAACATTCACAAGTAACATTCTCATAATGTTTGCATGGTCCCTTCATGTTTGTATGACCAAGAAAATGTTTCAAAACTGGACATTTTGAAATGTTTTCAAAAAAAAGAATGTTTTTGTTAGCTGGGAAGTTCTCTAATTCTCTCAGATTTTAGACCAATAACATGTATTTTACGTTGTTCATTAAGTGTTTTATTTCTGAAATGCTTTCGTTTGAAGTTCATCGAATACTTTTTACATGTTACTCATCTTTTATATAAGATGATGTATAAATCTCAATTTCCAAAAATGGACCCTTATGACTGGTTTTGTGGTCCAGTGTCACAAATGTGTCGGCTATAAAAGCTGTTATACACAAACAGATGACGTCAGAACACACATGGCCTAAGAGCTAAAAGCCCAGTTTAGGTTTTCTTCTGTCTTTAATGCATGTACAAACAAAGCAAACAATCAATCGTGTGCAAACAACCGCTTCTCGTCTGCATGTCGTCAAACATCATGTCAGGGAATCAGACGGATTCTGGGGACATTTCCTAAAGCTTGTGCTGGTGTTTTTGATATGATAATGTTGTTCCTTTCATCTCTGTGTTTGGCGAGATGAAAGACTGATCTGCCGTCCGGTTACTCGTCAGAATGAGGCCCAGTAGAGACAAAGAGCATCAACACAGATGCCACATCAGGAGAGACACGTCGTTCCCCTCCGCATCGATTGGCTCGGCTCTCCGCGGCCGCTCCTGTTACTTATTACTTGAGAAACGGATTCTCTGAATGACTCTTAAGTCCTTGACGAGAGATAACATTTCATAGCAGCTACGGTTTTGATTAGAATGCTTCAGGTCATGAATGTTTAATCGAGGATGTTTAATTATGTGTGCATTTACAGAGGAATCTGAGCGTCGGCCGTTGCAGGGGGTTTCTCTTTGTTTCTAAAATATCAGCAGATCGCTTCTCGTGGCTTCTGTCATTTATAACCTTGGAAATTCGTGTCTTCTGAACGTGCGTTTTGAAGATGCCACGCAGCGGAGCGCCGTCACGGCCGATAGGCCTTTCAAAGCGGTGCGCCGAGCATGTACGCCATAATAACCTGCCGTACATCGGGCCTGTGATCACGAGAGAGTCGGCATCATTAGACTGTCACGCCAGACAATACAGCAGCCGGCTGCAGTGAGACCTGCATGCAGAAATAGGCAATAAAAGTGAAGGATGTTGGCGACACCTGACATCTGACAGTGACACACGCCGTATGGATATGGAAGAGCAATGAAAAAGGGAGCGTGCGACTATAAAATGCATGAAATAAACAACAGGAACATGCGCACATTCATCTCTGTCACGTAGAAAGGCCACAGCTTTAAATAATGACATGCTGCCACTGAGCAAACACACCTGACAATCTTTGCAAAAATGACAATGCCTTGTTAAAATATGTTCTAAGAGCGTTCGCTTACGTTCCCATTAAGTTACCAAAACGTTATTTCTAAATGTTATTTGGATGCTTTTTTCTTGGTTATGCACAAATATTAAGGGAATGTTCCATCGTATCATTTCTTTCCTTTTTTCCCCCACATTATGGAAACGTTCATTTTGTATGTTTTCTGAACGTTCTGAAAAAAGAAGTAACTTTAAAAAAAAAACATTACATGAACTTCCAACTAAAACATCTCAGAAATAAAATATCCAATGAACTCTAACATGTTCTAACATTTGAGAGCATTAGAGAACTTCCCAGCTAAAAAAATATTTGTACAATTTGCCAACATTTCAAAAGCGTTACATTTTTTAAATCACTTCAAAACATACAAATATTAAGGGAACATGCAAACATTATGGAAGCAATGAATGTTTACTGAATGTTCTGAAACAAGTAGTAACATTTAAAAAATGAGTAACATTTAAAAAACGTTTCAAAATGTCTAGTTTTTAAAAATCATTCTTTGAACATGCAAACATTATGAGAGTTTTACTTTTGAATGTTCTTTAAAAAAATAGTATAATTTGTAACATTAATGAGTAACATTAAATAAATGTTACATGAACCTATGTTTCAGAAATAATATGTTTAAAGAACAATTATTTCCAATAAAAGTAATGTTATTGTTCTAACATTTGAGGGCATTACATTACTTCCAAGCTAACAAAAATATGTTCTAAGTACCATTTGCTAACGTTTCAAAAGCGTCAAAGTTTTAAAATGTTTCAAAATGTCCAGTTTTTAAACATTTTTCTTGGAACATGCAAACATTATGAGAGTGGTACTTTTGAATGTTCTCTGAATGTTCTGAAACAAGTAGCAACATTTTAAAAATAAGTTACATGAACTTTCAACTAAAACGTCTCAGACATAAAACATCTAATGAACAATGTAAAAATAATGTTATTGTTTTAATATGTAAGAGCATAAGAGAACTTCCCAGCTAACGAAAAAACATTCTGCTAATGTTACAAAAGCGTAAAAAAAAAATTCTTAGAACACGCAAACACTGTAATAGCGTTATACTTTAAAATCTTCTCTCAACGTTCTGAAACAAGTAGTAACATGAAAAAAAGTTAGATGAACATCCTACTGCAATGTTTCAGAAAGAAATGTGACCCTGGACCACAAAACCAGTCAGAAGTGTCAGTTTCTTGAAATTGAAATTTATACATCATCTCAAAGCTGAATAAATTAGCTTTCCTTTGATGTATGGTTTGTTAGAATACAACTATAGAACTAGAGATACACAAATGTGAACATCTGGAATCTGAAGGTGCAAAAAATCTAAATATTGAGAAAATTGCCTTTAAAGTTGTCCAAATGAAGTTCTTAGCAATGCATATTACTAATCAAAAATAAAGTTTTGATATATTTACGGTGAGAACTTTGCAGAATATCTTCATGGAACATGATCTTTACTTAATATCTAATGATTTTAGGCATAAAAGAAAAAATTAGAATTTTGACCAAAACAATGTATTTTTGGCTATTGCTACAAATATACCCGTGCTACTTAAAACTGGTTTTGTGCTCCAGGAACACAAGTGTTCCATGAACGACGTGTAAACATTAAAGACCAGATAAATGTTCCATTAACACTGCTGCAACCTTGCCATAACGTTCTGAGAACGTTCCCTGTAAGCTGGGTTATGCATTAAAAAGCTGGAGCTCACAGGTCAAGGACAAATGACCCGTGTTGTTGGTGTTTAATAGGCGTGTGATGTCACACTCTGTGCATATCAAATGACCTTCCCATCAGCCACTTTATTGAGTCTGTGTCGCTGGTGTTGTTTGCCAACCAGCTGGCTGCATTAGTTGGCAAAGCGTGTGTATTTTCAGCGGGCCGCTCCGCAGTAGCTACTTCCCCTCCGAAACGCCGCTGTGAATGTGCTATTGGGTGGCTCAGAGCGGCCCCGATTTTTTTCTTTTTTTTTTTTTTTTACATCCCATTTTTCCCAGCCAACGCTCACTGAACCATAAATGAAGCAGCATGACGGATGGAAGCGTGCGCGTTGGAGAAGGACGCGTGTCAAAGAGAGCAGAGTTTGGGTCTGTTTTCACACATCTACAGCTGCTCCGTCAAACACATTCAAACCAAAGCTCATTACTCCGGCATCACTCAGAACCTCTGCACTTCAACCAGTCAGACGTTCACTGCTCTTATTCCCATGTCGGTCCAAACCGATTGCTGTTATTTGTGAAGCACATAGATGTTCTGAAATATGAAGTACAGAAGAATGTTCCCTTTAAAGCTTTAGTTCACTTCCAGAGCAAAAATATACAGATGATGTACTCACCTCCTTGTCATCCAAGATGTTCATGTCTTTCTTTCTTCAGTCGTAAAGAAATTATGTTTTTTGAGGAACACATTTCAGGAATGTTCTCCATATAGTGGACTTCTATGGTGCCCTGAGTTTGAACTTCCAAAATGTAGTTTAAATGCAGCTTCAAAGACTCCAAACGATCCCAGCCGAGGAAGAAGAGTCTTATCTAGTGAAACCATTGGTTATTTTCTAAAAATTGGTACACTTTTTATAACAGTCATCTTGTCTAGCTCTGCATGAACTGTGTATTCTGGTTCAAGACAGTTAGGGCATGTGGAAAAACTCCCATCTCATTTTCTCCTCCAACTTCTAAATGGTCCTCCATCGCTGCAGAAGAACAGACCCAGTGTTTACAAAGTGAACGTGCAAAGAAGGTCAAACACCCTTTACAACAAAAAGGTAAAACAGTGATGTAGGATGATTTTAAAATGTTGGAGGAGAAAATTAGATGCGAGTTGTTTGACATTACCTTAGCTGTCTTGAACCAGAAAGAACAGAGACCTAGACAAGACGAGCATTTGAGGTTAAAATATATATAAATTGCAATTTTTTTTTAGAAAATAACTGATTGTTTCGCTAGATAACACACTTCTTCCTCAGCTGGGATTGTTTAGAGTCTTTGAAGCTGCATTTAAACTGCATTTTGGAAGTTCAAACTCAGGGCACCATAGAAGTCCACTATATGGAGAACACTCCTGAAATGTGTTCCTCAAAAAACATAATTTCTTTATGACTTAAGAAGTAAAAAGACATGAACATCTCGGATGACAAGGGGTTGAGTACATTATCTGTACGTTTTTTGTTCTGGAAGTGAACTACTCCTTTAAGCTGTGAAAATGTTAGCTGTGAATGTTCTCTGAACTGAAAAAGACAGTTTTTAAATATTTATGCAAATGTTACGTCACATTCCATTGTATCATTTTGCAAACATTATGGGAGTGTTACTTTCAAATGTTACATTTAAAAGTGTTACATATGTGACAAACATCCAACTAAAACAACCCAGAAATAAAACATTTCACATATGATGCATAATTTTTTTTTGTGCTATTACATTATTAAAGACCAAATAAAAATCTATGAATGTTTGTTTATAACTTAGAGAATGTTCTAATAAGACTGTTTAAGCCCAAGTAACAGGGAACGTTCTCACAGCTTTCACTACTGTTTTTTAAAATGGATATAGATGTTAGAACAAAACATTCTTAAAGCAGTGTCTTTATAACTAAGATTTATGTCTAAAGGAAATATCCAGAGATCAACATTCTCACATTTTCCTTATGATGTTATTTGTGACCCTGAAGCACAACACCAGTCTTAAGTAGCAACAATACATTGTATGGGTCAAAATTATTTATTTTTCTTTTATGCCAAAAATCATTAGGACATCAAGATCATGTTCCATGAAGATATTTTGTACATGTCCTACCATAAATATATCAAAACTTAATTTTTGATTAGTAATATGCATTGCTAAGAAGTTCATTTGGACAACTTTAAAGACGATTTTCTCAATATTATGATTTTTTTGCACCCTCAGATTACAAATTTTCAAATAGTTGTATCTTGACCAAATATTGTCAGTCTCAAGTGCTTGAGGAATGTTTTTTTTGCATTCAGATTGATTAATGGCATGTTTGAAATCATTGTTTATCAGCATAGCAGTGTGTGCAACAACATGAGGATGAGTTTCCATTTGTGCTTGATTATTGGATTCGTGTCTTCTGCAGTCTGAGTGTGACTAAAGTCATGTGTGATCTCAGTCTGATCATCAGATCTTCCACTCCAGCGGCACAGATGTGCCATTATCAGACTATAGCAGATGTTTTCTCCAGTTCCTCTTAACAGTTTTAGAAAGACTGTAAGCTGAATCCATTCTCTTCTATCCGTCTGCACTGATAGATGGAAATAAATGATTGAGTGACTGCACACACACACACACACACACACACACACACACACACACACACACACACACACACACACACACACACACACACACACACACACACAGAGAGTCAGGCACTTTACAGATGGATGACTGAGAGTGTGCTTTAATCAACTGCACTGTTGACTTTGAGAATGAAGAAAAAAATAGGGTGGGACCATTTTATAGTTTGGGTCCCTTTGATTTGATTGCATGGTAAAAACATATCATGGAACCCAGGGTTTCTGCAGATTTCGTGAGGATACATTTAAGACTTTTTAAGAGCAAGGAATAAATGGAATGGGGCACAAAGAGTTTATCGAAATGAAGAGAATCTATGGTTTTTATTAAAACTAGAATATCTGCCAATGGGGTTCCAAAAAATGACCTTTTCGAAGCAAGTTTTATTTATTTTCTTCATTTCTTCATTTTGCATCTCCAGTAAATGTATCTTGATGATTTGTACTGGAAAACAAGACAAACATACTGAGAAAGAGATTCATTTTTGAAGTTTACATTTAACTTTATGGATTTAAGGACTGGACGAAACCAAGATGAAGTCATAGTTCATTTAGGACATTTAAGTCATTTTTATAAACATGCCTTGGAAAAAAACATTACTGGTGCGCATCTTCAGACAAAACAAAGGACCTGGCATGTTTTAAGATCAATCCGTGCCATTTTATTCAGTTGAAACAGCTCAGACTTACATTTTAGTCTGGGACTAGGTTTAAGTTATACATTCTGTTCTGATTTAAGACTTTAATTTGTGGGAGAGCAAATTAAGATGTTTTAAGAGCTGCGAGAAACCCTGGACTCCAAATTGTTTGGTTCCCAGCATTCTTAAAATAGAATGATGTTTTGTGTTCAGCAGGGGTTTGGAAGGACACGAGGGAGAGTAAAAGACAACTATTTATATTTTCGGGCAAACCGTCCTTTTTTTTTCCTAGACGTCCAACCCTACAGAATGTAACTGAACATTAGACATAAAAACAAACAAATGTTACCAATAGTAATGCTAGAAATCAGGGAATCTGCTCAGGATATACATTTCAAACACTTTCCCTCACTAAACTATTACAAAACAGCCATAGTTAACAAGCACTCTTAAAAATAAAGGTTCTTTATTGGCATCAGCGGTTCCATGAAGAACCTCGAACATCCATGGAATCTTTCAAATGCAGAAGAGATTCTTTATAGTTGAAAAGGGTTCTTTAGATTTTTAAAATGTTCTTCAAAATGGTTCTTTTAGGAACTGTTTGCTGAAAGGTTCTTTGGGGAACCAAAAATGGTTCTTCTATGGCATCACTGCAGAAACACCATTTTGCAACCTTTTTTTTTTTAACGAGTGAGCTATCAAAAAACGTTTAAAAAAATGTTTTTCTAACATTCCCAGTAAAATTTTTCCCAGTTTTTTCTTGTTTTTGTGAGCATTAGAGGAACATCACTTTGAAACATTTATCAGAATGTTAAATTCAAATGTTCTTGCAACATTTCAAACAACCACTTTTTATATTTAAAGAGCATTTTTCCTGGTTATGCAAGCGTTACATTTTATCATTTGATCAAGTCTGAATCTGAATCTGTATTCTAAGTATTCAAAACATGTTTTTGATGTTTTAAGGATGTTTTGTCTTGGTTATGTGAGCATTAGTAATAAACTGAGAACATACTAATAACATAATAAGGATGTTCTGAGAACACTGGTCTAAGAATGTTTCCTTTCAACATTATAAGAGCGTACATCAAATATTAATGTAATAAGAACATTTTCTAACCTATAAAAAGCATTAGTGACATTTCGCAGTTAGCTGGGTGTTGAACACAGAATGCCTAGAAACAGTGTACTGTGTATATTTAGCCACATTCATAAAAACATGTTCAAAACCAAGCCTTTGATTTGAACAGCCATCCATCAGATCACAGGTTATCTGAGCGTATCTGTACAACCCTGAAACAACAGTGACATGATGAAGGGCTCATTTCAGATCAACCAATTACTGCCTAAAGAGCCTGTCTTCATATGCAAGCATGCACAACCCTCCTCACCACTCCTGTGTTTTCTTATATTAAAAAATCTAATCTAATTAGTCAACAGACAGACGAGTGTGAAAGCAAACGATCAATCCGCGTTAATGAAACGAGCATAAAGACAGCGTCTGAAGGCCAGTCCTCTGGTCAGTTACCTCTCTGTCCATGAGGGACCCTGATCCTGCCACTCAGCTCAATCTGAAATTGCAGTAATAGAATAAGCTGCCACCATTCCGAGTCTGAAAATGCATTGCACGTGATTTATTGATAATCAAACATGACATGCATCCTTCATTTCGAGCGCGCTCGCAGCAGGTGAAGGCATTTAGTGACCTTGCAGATGTTCAGATCGAGTGCATTCGTCGGATGTGTTATTTCGGCTTTCTTTCTCATACCTGTCCTCCTCGAGATCTCAGTGATCTCGGAAAATGAAGACGGAGCGCATCTGAGGATGCATGCAATGAGAATGGAGAAGCGACGAGAGGAAGAGCACACCATTTACCTGTAGAAGAGATCAGCTTTGCTTCATAGGGGCAAAGCACGCCGTATTTCCTCCGAAATCACCGCATTTTCAGCGGCTCCTTCTTTGCGATGACCCAAATAGATGAGTGGACATCAGATCCTCCCGCATCCAGGACCTCCGATGCCCTTCCACACGTCCATGACTAAAG
Organism: Garra rufa; assembly: GCF_049309525.1. NCBI lineage: Eukaryota > Metazoa > Chordata > Actinopteri > Cypriniformes > Cyprinidae > Garra > Garra rufa. The sequence continues at coordinate 39,201,237 of NC_133373.1, forward strand.
CTCGGAGGAGCAGCTAATTAAACGGCGTTCTGTGAGCTGTGATGTGCTCATTAAGATGTCTCGCTTCTCCTTTAATAAAAGCGCAGACAGAAGCTCCAGCCGGGATCGCCTCTCCGCATTACGCCTGCATGCACCCAAATTACCAATCCTAGTACGGCGAGGCTCGCCTCATGAATATTAATTAGGTCATGCTACAGCCGCTTGGTAACCTTCCAATTGGACGGCGCGCTCTGGAATATTCATCAAACACGATGACGTCGATTCCTTACCCTCCTATGGCGATGGATTGTTCTGGTATTAAGATATTAACAGAAAAATGTGTATAGCTGATCTGCTTTCTTATACAGAAAACGAACATTTGACTTGGAAAGAACATTAGAACATTATTATACATTTGTTTATTTTATTAGAAAAATACCATATACATAAGAAAAAACGGGCTCAATGTAGACCAGTTTTCCCATTTCATTAATGACTTAAAATGTAAATCCACCAGAACAAAACAAAAAAAAAAAAACTTTTTTCTCTGGCAGCTAATATCAATTTGACGTCAATCTGTATTATTGAAAATATTTAAATAATTCTTTAATATATATAATAATTTATATAAAGCATACATTATTCTTTACTTTATTAGCAAAATACCATATACATAAGAAAATGTGGGCACAATGTAGACCTTTTTTTCCATTTTATGAATGACTTTAAATTATATGCAAATCTCTTGGGACAAACAAAAAAGCACTAAAATATGTAATGAACTATTTTAACCTTTTTTTATTTAATTTTTTATTCTTTTTTCCTTAAATCTGCCTTTTCATGGTACTGACCCTAGTTTTGTTTTTAAACCTGGTCTTTTTTTGTTTCTGCCATTTAAGCATTGAATTTTATGTCATTTCTTTTCTTTGTTTTTTCTCTGGCAGTCAATGTCAATTTGGCATAAATATGTAATACCTCTTGTTCTTGTGGCATTGAAATAATAAAGCATTAAAATATATATATAAATATTTTTTTTTCTTGCCACTGGAACACAAGTGGTAAGAGGGTTAGCTATTAGTTATTCTTTTTAACTGTACTGTTGTTATAATCCTGTAAAATTATTGTTATATAATATTAATTTGATATTGTTGACGTTATGTTGTTGTCCTCTAATGGAAAAGCGCGCCTCTAGAATATTAACCGAGCACGCTGACGTTCAGTTCTTACCCTCCAATGGGAGGCCTGGTCTCGTGAATATTAAGTAGCCAGTCTTCGCCATAGTAGGATTGGTAAATTCGCCAGCGGTTCGTCAGAGAAAACGCCTTTGTGGAGACAGGAGCGACCTGCGCCGAATTCGGATCGGATCTCAACAGTCGGATGTTTCCAGATGGGTGTGATTGCTGTCAGAGAACACAATAATGGAGCAGGTCTGAGATCAGTCTCTCAGTGTCTAATAAATGCGGTCGTGCATCATGACTCTGGATCTGTGCAAATGTTGCATTTTCTGTCGGCACGCTTGCATCCTCTTGTCAAACTCCATAGCAGCACAGCAGACTGTCAGAGTCTCAAAGTAGCAATAGCCAAAAATACATTGTGAGGGTCAAAATTATTTTTCTTTTATGCCAAAAATCATTAGGATATTAATTAAAGATCATGTTCAATGAAGATATTTTGTAAATTTCCTACTGTAAATGTATACAAATTTAATTTTTGATTAGTAGTATGTCACACTGGACCACAAAACCAGTTATATAAAGGTCAATTTTCAATAAATAAGCTTTCCATTGACGTATGGTTTGTTAGGATAGTTGAGATACAACAATTTGAAAATCTGGAATCTGAGGGTGCCAAAAATCTAAATATTGAGAAAATCACCTATAAAGTTGTTCAAATGAAGTTCTTAGCAATGCATATTACTAATCAAAAATTAAGTTTTGATATATTTACGGTAGAAAATTTACAAAAAATCTTCGTGGAACATGATCTTTACTTAATATCCTAATGATTTTGGCATATAAGAAAAAATGATAATTTTATATCAATATAATTACAAATATACCCATGCTACTTAAGACTGGTTTTGTGCTCCAGGGTCACATATGCATTGCCAAGCACTTCATTTGGACAACTTTAAAGGTGATTTTCCCAATATTTAGATTTTTTTGCACCCTCAGATTCTAGATTTTCAAAGAGTTGTATCTCAGATCCAAAATATTATCCTATCCTAACAAACCATATGTCAAAGGAAAGCTTATTTTTTGAACTGTCAGAAGATTTATAAATTTAGATGTAAAAAAAATTTACCCTTATGACTGGCTTTGGGGTCATTTGGCCTAAAACAATAGTTTGCAGAATTTTTGCATTCAGGTATATGTAAATAGAGATCGGGGTAAGTTGTCACAGGCCGATTTAAAAAATGTTACACAAAGAACCAATTTGAAGTTTTAGTAAAACATTTTGAGAACATTATTGAAGACCAGATTACTCTGAAACTCATTCAGTTAATGTTACTGGAAGAATGTTTGTTCATAACTTTGAAAGAACCTGGCCAGAACATCTCCTAGTTGGAAATTGATACAATTTATTTCATTATTGTGTTCATAGATGTTGCTGCTGTTGAAATCCATGTTAGAAATGATGCACACAGATGTTTTCAGCAGCTGTTTAATGCAGGATCACAGACTGAATGTTCACGAGCAGCTGCTGATGGACGGATGGATGGATGGGTTGAGTCTGCTTCATCTGCTCTTGTTATTGAGGAAATGCTCATATGTGATGGAATCTGTGTGCTGGCCGCTCTTGCTCTTCATCTGCAGGAAAATAGTCCTGTCATTATGAAGGGGATCCGCGATGCTCTGGTTCCAAAGCGGCTCTGAGACGCCCAGCAGTTCTCTGACCTGACCTGAGATCAGCTGAGAAACAGCAGACACATGCGTTTGTAGTTAAAGCAGTTTAAATCTCAGAGCACATTTAACCGTATTTTAGTTATTCAGGAATCAGTGGCGACAAACAATACTATGAGAACTAAACATAAAATGAATCCAACAACAACTAACATGTAGGGATGCACCAAAATTAAACACTGGGCCGAAGGCTGATCAGGCTGATGTTTTTTTCCACCATGTATTTTGCCAATTTATTTCGCCATTGCATAAATTAAATAGCCAAAATTGGCCTACCAACAAAGCACAATTTAACTTAAAAATGTTAGTAAAATAATATTCTTTGTCCATTTCTAAGAGCCACTTCTTGAATCAGGCATGTGTTTTTAATGCACAAATAACTGCAGATTTGCTGAGTAAAGGAGAATGTTAGAATAAATGTATTAATAGAGCTGTTTTCATTATTTTTGTTACTTTTTATTTTATTTGACAGAACAACAGTAAAATGACAATACTAACATTTCTGAATGTTGACTTTTATTTAGTGGTAAACCCACAAGAAGAGCTCAGTCCTAGTTTTTGCTGGCAGCAGCAGATTTGTGAATGATTGTCATCTTTGGTCTTTGAACCCTGGCTAAGGAGCTGCTGTCAGAATAAACACAATTGGTGTCTGGTGTATTAGACAACAGAACGTTCTGGAGTTGATTGACTAATGGATGATTTCAGTCATCATACAGTAACCTTTCTCTCCTCATGAAGACATGCGATGCGCTTCTAAACAGTCTCTCGCTGTCACTGCTTGGAATGATTTTGTGTCTTTCTTGGACAGTTTTAAATGCGTCCACACTGACCACATGTTTGATCATTAGTGCACGCCTCTATTTGATCACGTCATAGCATTGTTCGCTATCATTCATTCGGTGCATCTCTACTAACATGTTTTAGATGAAATGAATAGTATCTGTTTGTTTGCGGTTTGCTTTACCTTCATATGCTGGAAGTCAGTGATTCCCAGTCGTGGCAGGTTAAAGCAGTTGACATGAATGAGTTTTCTGCCCGTGATATAATTCTGAGTGAAACACGCCTGAGGAAGGAAACATGAGGACATGAGTGTGATGACACACTGCTCAACACGGCTTTCCATCAGAATCTATAGCATATTTCAGAGTTTCAGCTGATGCCGTTACGATGCTTTTGATCAAATCTAAAGATGCGTGAAGCTGCAGCTGATCTGAGACTGTCATTGGACTCAGACTGTCTTATTGTCAGTGGCGGCTGGCACGAAGGCAACAGATATTGCTGATGAAGGAATGCAGCATTTTCTTTACATGATGCTAACAAAGCACAACTGAAGAATGATGACAGAGCGTTATGTTGAGCAAATGCTGTCTCCACTGATGGGTCACGACCCAAATATGAGTCCCAGGTCTGTTCTGATGGGTCACGTGCGGGACTGACTTAAAGTGCTTAATGCAGGTAATCACAGAACCCCGGATGAATGAGCAGATCAACTTCTAAAGGTGATATTACACAGGGCAGCTGTTTTGAGCACTTTTATATTGAGAATAGGTAACAAATATCTCTCTGGATGTCTCACCTGATTGCTTGTTGACAGCAATATTATCCAGCAACATTGCTTAAAAAGCTGCCCCATGTATCATAACCTTAACAGCTAGGAGAAACACTTCATATAGGCCACATACACACTGCAAGATTCAGGAGTGACAGCCACATTTGCAACCAAACCAACATTCAGTGTTGAGGAAAGTTACTTTTAAAAGTAATGCACTACAATATTGAGTTACTACCTAAAACAGTAACTAATGACGTTACTCAGTTACTTTTTATGGAAAGTAATGCGTTACGTTACTTTTGTGTTACTTTTTAAATCTGGGCAGGGCTTGTTTGTTTTTTGTATAAAAGGTTGTATTTTTGTCAAATATAAAAGCCTTTTCACAGCAAAATCCTCAGGTTTAGAGAAAAGTAAATCTCCGTCTGTACAGTAGACCACAGAAGAACAAATGTCAACTCTTCAGCAATAAAAAAAGGAAAACAAAAGTTCGATTATCTTGAGTCATTTCTGCTTATTAGTATGGATGAATCGGATCATCGAAGGTCGGCAGCAAAGACATCGGTTAATAAAATGGGATTAAATACATAAAGGATATTTGTATTATTGAACATATTTAATTATTGCAGGTTTGTGTTGAATTTGTGTTGAAGAACACTGTATCTGTTTTTTAGTGAGTGAGATGAATTAATGCATGTTCACATTTATTCTAGAACTAAAGTAACATCTTACTCTTGATTTCTCTCAACATGAGGACAGGAGAGCTTTTCATCAATAAATGAGTGGAAAGTAACTGGTGTTACTGATTTGAAAAAGTAACTCCGATATTTTCTTGTCAATTAAAAAGTAATGTGTTACTTTACTAGTTACTTGGAAAAGTAATATTATCACAACATTTCAGCATGTTACAGGAGTGAATACGAATTTATCTCTTTGGTGTCTGCAGTTTTTTGCCCAAAGACTGTTTTTGTCCATCAATTTTAACTGAAGTACTGCTGATAGAAGTGCTGTGTTTTGTTTATACTGCTTTAAAGAGTGCTATCTTGCAGTGTTGCCATTTCCTCATTTTTACAAGCGCTTTTAGGCATGTTGTTTGGTCTTGGCTCATAAAACTAGGCACTTTACAAAGTTAATAAAGTGGTCTGTTGCAGCTATGAGATATATGATTTTTTTCCATGTTATAAAACAAAGCATTTGGGTGTTTTAGTGTTTTTTTTGTGCTTGTCCTATCCTTTTTGAAATGAAGATCTGGCAACACTGACACTTTACCGCAGGGCTTGTGAGTGCATCCAGCCAAGTGTCAATGTGCTAAGGTTATTTTTTTGCATCTCACATACAGACAAAGACATATTTCTGATGCGTGTTTAAACAAGTCATTAACTAGTTGTTCAGTTCAGTTCTGTCAACATTGTATAGAATTACTGTAAATGTTTGTTACTTTTGGCAAATGAATAATTTCTCCTCTTCTAATAACTATTTTAATGATATGTTGAAATAGAATAACTATATGCTGGTTTTGTCTAGTAATGACTAGTAAAAGTTGACCTTATACTGGGGGAATCCGATAGACTCGATCCACTGCCCCACATCCTCACTGCTCCAGCGCAGGAACTCCATGTTGAGTTGAGTTACTATGGAAACCAGTCAACAAGCCAACACACCTCAGTGAGCCGTTCAATTCACAACAACACACTCACCATACATAGACTTTTTTCAAGTAACTAGTAAAGTAATGCATTACTTTTTCAAATAAGTTACTTTTTCAAAAAAGTAACACCAGTTACTTTTTGTTTGCCATTTATTGATTAAAAGCTCTCCTGTCCCCATGTTGAGAAATTAGGAGAAAGATGTTACAAAAAAAAAATGCAATATTCCTTAAAATGAATAAAAACTGTGAAATACAACTCAGAATATAATAATTAAATATATTAAATAATATCAAAATATTTTTTACAAATACAATTATCCTTTATGTATTTAATCCCATTTTTTAACCAGTGTCTTGGCTGCTGGCCTTCGATGATCCAATTCAACCATACTAATAAGCACAAATGACTCAGGATGAACTAATATTTGTTGTTAATTTTTCAAATTGCTAAAGAGTGCTGAACTTTCTTCTCATGTGTTCTGCTGTATAGATGTGAATTTACTTTTCCTTCAGGCTTTTGTTGTGTCCATTTGCCAAAAAGATAACTTTTTATATTAAAAACAAACAAGCAAGCCCTGGCCAGAATTAAAAAGTAACGCAAAAGTAACGTAACGCATCCCTTTCGATAAAAAAGTAATTATGTAACGTAATTAGTTACTTTTTATGGGAGTAATGCAATATTGTAACGCATTACTTTTAAAAGTAACTTTCCTCAACACTGGTTATTTTCTTAACAAAATATTAATATTTATACACTTTTTAACCTCAAATGCTCATCTTGCCTATAGCTCTGCAATACTCTGTGCACTTCGGGTCAAGACAGTTAGGGTACGTCTAAAAACTCCCATCTCATTTTCTCCTCCAACTTTAAAATCATCCTACATCGCTGTGTTAGATCTTCATTAGATCTTCTTTGCACGTACACTTTGTAAACACTGGGTCTGTTCTTCTGCAGCGATGGAGGACGATTTTAAAGTTGGAGGAGAAAATGAGATGGGAGTTTTTAGACATACCCTAACTGTCTTGAACCAAAGCGCACAGAGTATTGCAGAGCTAGACAAGATGAGCATTTGAGATTAAAAAGTATATAAATTGTAATTTTATTTAGAAAATATCTGATCATTTCTCTAGATAAGACTCTTCTTCCTCGGCTGGGATCGTTTAGAGTCTTTGAAGCTGCATTTAAACTGCATTTTGGAAGTTCAAACTCAGGGCACCATAGAAGTCCATTATATGGAGAGAAATCCTGAAATGTGTTCCTCAAAATCATAATTTCTTTACGACTGAAGAAAGAAAGACATGAACATCTTGGATGACAAGGGGGTGAGTACATTATCTCTACATTTTTGTTCTGGAAGTGAACTACTCCTTTGAACCATGAAACGCTCGTAGCACAAATGAAGAGCACAGGTCTGTTTTCATGTGTTTTGTGAATTTACTGACATGCTTTCATGTTGCACAATGATGATCTGATGATGCTTGTTCCACTGACGTCAAAGAGAATCAAGCTGCAGGCATGAGTTTTTCTTTGAGCTTGTGATGGTGAGTGTTGTGTTTCTGACAAATACAAGCATGCTCTGACTTTCAGTTTTAACTCTGTTCTCCCTGAGACATTTGCCCTTTCACCTGTGTGTGTTTATCTGTGAGACTGAAATCATGTGGCCTTCACACAGAGACTCCTCAGTCACATTTCTCAGCATCTTCACTGATATACAGCGCTCAGAAAGATGAGCAGATCGCAGGAACTGTCTGACAGCAGTTTTATAAAGGACTATAAAAGCCAAATATCCTGTCTCCAGATATATATATATATGAGCTCTGGCCATAAACCGCTATGAGAGACACTGGTTGTTCTGTTCTTTTATATCCAGCATCACTTCCTCATCTCTAAATATGACAGGTTAGTTTAAGAAATTAGGTCCATGGTTTTTCTACTGTTGAACAGATCAATGTGAGATAATTACATTTCAAACTTTCTGCCATACATGATATATTAGTATGTTATATAATATATACAAATTCTTGTATTACATGTTGTGTTAGAAATATACAGAAAACACTAACTCTGACACAAAAATTACAAATATTATTCAAACAAACCATTCTGTGATATCGTTCTTAATAGAAATGATGAGAAACTACTTCAAGTTGAGATGTGTTCAGAAATGCTTGTTTTGATTTGCAATTGCATTTTTTCTAATTTATTTATTTTTTATCTTGTGTTCTTTCATACCAAGCATAACATCATAACAATTTTATATCTTTTAAGTTAGTAAAAGAAATTAAGAAGTGCATGTTTTCTCCTGCTGAGGAGACACTACAGGTCAATATGTTTATTTACTTTTTTATGTTTATTTATTTATTTATTTATTTATTGTAATACAAGATATGATCCTGGACCACAAAACCAGTAGAAGGGGTATATTTGTAGCAATAGCCAACAATACATTGTATGGGCCAAAATTATCATTTTTTGTTTTTGTTTTATGCAAAAAAATCATTAGGATATTAAGTAAAAACCATGTTCCATGAAGACATTTTGCAAATTTCCTTCTGCAAATATATCAAAACTTAATTTTTGATTTTTGATGCATTGCTAGGAACTTCATTTGGACAACTTTAAAAGCGATTTTCTCAATATTAAATTTTTTTTGTACCCTCAGATTCCAATTTTTTTATTAAAAAAAGTTGTATCTTAGGCAAAAATTGTCCTATTATAACAAACCATACATCAATGAATGGATGTTTAAGATGATGTATAAACCTCAATGTCAAAAAAATTGACCCACGATTGGTTTTGTGATCCAGGGTCACAAATAATAATTTAATAATAATAATAATAATAATAATATTTTACACACACGCACACACACACACACACACACACACACACACACACACACACACACATACATATATATATATATATATATATATATAAAATATATAAAATATATAATAAAATAGAAAATACTTGTTTTGTCAAACTGTAAATATTATGTAAACAAATTGTATTGTATCTTTCATTACCGAAAATGCTTGTTATGATAAACCATCAATTCCTGTAAATCAGTTCCTGTTGACTGTATTAATCTATTTGTTTCTCCTGATGTTGATGTTTTTCGTCTCGTGTTTCAGTGATCTCTGGCCCCGCCCACACTGTGCTGCGTCACCATCTGCCGCTGTCAATCAAACTGGAGTTCAGCCAGAGCAGCAGCTGCTGTCAAACACCGGCACTTTTACAGTCAATAAATCATAAGTTGCCAGATGTACACGGAATAACTGCTCAGGATCCATAAAGTGATCTATATTCGAAGCTCCTCTAGTTACTGTCGTCGGACTCCAATAGTTGAAGAAGTTGTGTGAACTTGAGCGAGTTAGCGAGCGGCGGCGGTTAACGTTAGCAGGTAATAAACAACGAAGAACCGACATAAAGTAGATCAGATTAGAAGTGTTTTACTGTGAAAACATGCTCAGATTAGAGGTGTTTGACTGCAAACGCGTGTAGAATGTGAGCGTTCAGCAGCTGAAAGAGCTGAGGCTGCAGTTTGAGGTTAATCTTAGCAGTAGTTGAGCGCCAAACATGCGCCTCAAACACGCCAGAAAAACCGCTCGTTTGGGCTGAAGCGCCATCGTTTGTGCTCCTGCTGACTCTGCGGATCTCTGTCAGGTGGGTGATCATTAATGCATCAGCAGCTCATTTGTTATTGTTCAGGCACATGTTCAGTCCTGCACTCGTATGGCAAGCCGTTTTATCCTAAAATATTCTAACGGTGCGTTTCCACTGGCACGTAGCGAGCGTTTTCAATTCATTCATGTGGAAGTTGCGCGTAAACGGTCGCGTGGTGCATTTTGGGATTGGAAGCGGCGCGGAGAAAGCGTTGAGAGCGTCAACAGGTTGGGCATTCCTCAACTTTATGCAAATCTCCAGCGCAAAACACCAGGCGACAACCAATCGCTGTGAGAAGTAGGCAAGGCAAGAGACTATAACGCCTGTTTCCGAAACTGGTGGATTACCGAGCTGAAATCACATGTTATTGAAAAAGTCATGCAAAATTGCATGTTTTCATGATATGCTACAATTTAGTTGGCGAACCGCCGTTAAAAGACGACGATGAATCGCAAACAGTGTGTAAACATTGTTTTTTCATAGGCGTACTCTGCCCTAAATTTGACACACCCCAAAGCAGTGGCGTTGTACCGTTATCAGCGGCACTGAGCGCGGATTTGATGCTGTAGTGGAAACACATCGTGTGTGTTATTATGGTGCGTTCACACCGGACGCGAATGAAGCGGCAAGCGCTAGTCATTTACATGTTAAGTCAATGCAAAGACGCGAATAGCCATCCTGCGACGCGAAACGCGCGAATAGCACAAATGAAGTGGCGCGCATTGAGCGTTTCAAGCGTTTGTCGTGCCATTTGCGCGAGTTGAAAAATCTGAACTTTGGCGAAATTCCGCGCCGCGGTAACCAATCAGGAGCTCGCTCTAGTAGTGACGTGATCAGTGAGCGGAGGCTGAATTTTTTAACAAAGATGGAGGAGAAAATTATCGTTGCTGTGTGCGGACAACATAGTCAATCAAACATAATAAGTCAGACATTATATTGTTACATAAAAATATTATTTATGGCAAACATTTGTACATTCATTCTAATTATATCCTATTGCAAATCCACTCAGAGTAGTATAGTCAAAAATGATTTATTTGTGATTGGACCAGTGTTTTGTGTAATGTTCATGGGAATGCAACAATGAGAGACATGAGATATATATATATATATATGAGAGATAAATGAGATATATATATATATAATAGCTTGGTGTCGTTTAAATAAAGCGCAGCTACTCTCAACAAAATCTATGTCAGCCATTTTGCAACGAACAGACTGGCGGCCAGGCGGCAGAAGCCCCTCCCATGACGCAAATTCGCGTCTGTTGTGAAGTGATTTGCACGCGCGAATGACACGAGTAAACTCAAATGTTCAAGCGTTCGACTACGCGCGAATAGCGCGTTCTTTACGCGCAAGTCGCGTCCGGGGTGAACGCACCTTTACGGTGTGTTCACACGGGGCGCAAGCGTCAACGCTTCCCATTGACTTTGAATGGGTGACGTCAAGCTTTGCCGAAAGGAATTGTGGATCCGTTGGCGGCGCTTCACTCGCGTTGCTCGCGGCAGAAGTTGAGAAATTTTCAACTTCTGCCGCGAGCAACGCCAGTGAAGCGCCGCGTCAGCCAATCAGATCGCTCTATGCAAATACAGTGGCCAGGCGGCAGCCAATCACGTTCATCCTGATCAAGAGCAGCATTTCATTGGCTGACGCTGCTATGACCATAAACGTCAGCCACGCCTTCCGTTAAGCGTTGACGCTTGCGCCCCGTGTGAACACACCGTTACTCTCGTAATCGCATTTATTAGTAAGAATTCAGTTAGAGAGCTCTATAATTCTATTTTTACTAATAATTCAATTGTAATTCAATTTTTACTAATAATTCAATTAGAGAGCTCTACAAATCAATTTTTTAGTAAGAATTCCAATTACAGAGCTCTGTAATTCAGTTTTTACTTGTAAAAATTCTGATTAGATAGCTCTCTAAATCAATTATTACTAGTAAAAATGCAATAACAGAGCTCTACAATTCCTTTTTTACTAGTAGAAAACCACATTAAAGATGTGTTTAATTGCAGAGCTCTGTAACTGAATTAAAGAGCCCTCTAATTCAGTTGTTACTAGTAAAAATGCAATTAAGCCGAGTAACACAGTATATTTTAGGCAGAAACGGCTTGCCATAGCACTGGAGGCTTCAGCAGACTGATGGATTGATTGATTGATCTGCTGACAGATCACATACGAAAGTCAAGTGTCCCTGCAGGGCAGTGTCATGGTTGGAGATGAAAGATGTAATGATATAATTGTGTAAATATGAGCAGGATCTGCTGATATGGCTCGTTGATGGGAGTGTCTGTGGTATATAAACAGCCGTCTGCTCTTCTCTGTCTCCAGTCTAAGGATGTCTGCTTCGCTCTGGGTTTGGCGTCTTCTGGCCGTCTGGACGCTTCTGGCGGTGTCTGCTTCTCAGAGGAACGGCCTGAACGCGCTGGATTTCTCCCAGAGGTTTGGAAACGCTCTGCCGTCCCTCAGCCGCCCGGCCAACGCCAGCCAGATCTTCTACGGCATCATGTTTGACGCGGGCAGCACCGGAACCCGAATCCACGTCTACACCTTCATACAGAAGGAGCCGGGTGAGATGATCCACACAGACGGCAGCTTTGGAGATCATTAGGGGTTTGGAAACACATAACACTGAAATTTCAACCGTTGCATGCATTAAAAGGCTGATTTGTAGTTATGGAATGAATTTTGATTTATTTGTAACTAAGTAAGGCATTGCAGGGTTATCATCGTTTATCAAAACTAAAGCTATAAAAACATTACTGAAATAAAATATAAAAAGCTTATTTTATTTCAGTTAGTTGCTAGGAAAACATTTCTTTTAGTTTTACTAATGAATAAAAACTATATAGACTTACTGAAAAAAAACTAATAAAAGTGACAAAAACACAACAAAATAACTCAAATGAAAATTACATTTGAAAATATTAGTAATTAATAATATATCATATCTAGTTTGTTTTAAATTAAAGGAATATTATAAAGGCATATTACTCAAATTAAGCCTTTTTAGGGACATAAAAAATTTTGCATTGTGAAAATTAAGCAGATTTTCTTTCTAAATCTCTTTAGTGTGATGCAAAATAATCTAAATATTTAAAGTTCATAATGCACTTTTTTGTGATATTAACCTCAAATTCGGAACATAACCTGTTTAGACTTATGGCTTTGATTTTAAAACAATTACATTCAGGCAAATAATGTTGAAAATGTGTAAAATATTTATGCATTGTTGTTTTTACTGCAAATCTATGCTGATTTAAATTAAAAAAATAAATTCACTTATTAAAATCCAATTAAATATTTTATAGATATTCTGATTTGAATGGCTTTAATTAAATTGGAAATTATTTATAAATTACTGTTGTTTTTACTGCAAATCTATGCTGATTTAAATAAAAACATTTCTCTTTAAATATCATTACTGTAATGCTAAAACATCTGATTTTCATGACTTTAATGTGAGAATTATTTCTTATTTCAATTGTAAAATATGGTTTTTACTGCAAATTTATGATGATTTAAATAAAAAATCAATTATAGTTCAATTAAAAATGTCATATTTTTGTATTAATATACTGCAAAATAATTGATTCTAATGACTTTAATGGGAGAATGATTTCTTATTTAAATTATAAAATATTTATGTATCGTAGTATTTGTTGTACTTAAAATGTTTAGAAAAATGTATTGAAAAATATCAAATTATTTTTACACAAATAAAATTTGTGTAGCTTTTTTTATGATTTTTACATCCACATCTTCCCTCAAAATTTCATTACTGCAATGCAAAATAATGAGATTCTAATGACTTTAATGATGAAATGAATTATTTGTATCGTAAAATATCTAAGCATGTTTGAAGAGTTCATTTGCAAAAACAGGTAGCTCCGTTTTTTAACAATTTTCAAAAATCATGTTTTTTCAATGTGAATTCCAGTTAATCTCAATCAAACCTCATTTGGGTTATTGTGATATAAAGTAAAAATAGCTAAAAAATACAGCTAACTAACACAATAAAACAATAAAAACATAATATTTAAAAAATGTGATTAATGAAAATTAAAAAAAGAGTTGCAATATATACACACATAGTGTTTATTGTCCTGCAAATTGATGCTGATTTAAATAAAAAATCCTAGAGTAATAGATACTGTAATTACAGTAATGAGAGTCATGATTGTGTGTTATGAGATCGCTCTAATGTTCTGTCATCTGTTTTGTTCTCAGACGGGCTGCCGGTGCTGGATAATGAGATGTTCCACTCGATGAAGCCGGGTCTCTCTGCGTACGCCGACATACCTGAGATTGTGAGTGATGAGGGGCTTATGTGAGATCTGCAGGTGTGCTGGAAACATGTGTTTGTGCAGTCAGCGCTGATGTTTGTGTCTCAGGCCGGTCACACGGTGCGTCAGTTGCTGCGTGTGGCGAAGAAGACGGTTCCTCCGGTGGAGTGGAAGAGGACGCCGGTGGTGTTCAGAGCTACGGCCGGACTGAGGCTGCTGTCGCCGGCTAAAGCTCACGCGCTCCTGGAGGAGGTCTGCTCACCTACACACGTCACACACCATTAAGCCTCTGCTACTCACAAATGACCAGTTTATTCATTTCAATGAAGTGAATGCACTATAATTTAGTTTGATAATGTTTTTATTTTATATTTTGTATTTTTAGGGAATTTTATGGTACTAGGTAATATTTATGCAGTAGTTATACCCCCCAAATACTAAAAATTACATGAAAATGTCATCATTTTTTAAAGGTTTAAAGACTTTGGAAAGTAAAAAAACAAGTAAAAAAAAAAAAAAGAAAATTAAATCCAAAAAGTTCTAAAAGTTTATTGCAATGAAAAATGCACAAAAATACAATTTAAATATTTTGTGTGAAGTATATATTTTTCTTTTAGTTTTACTAATTAATAAAAACTATATAGACTTACTAAAAAAATTAAAAATAAAAGTGACAAAAACACAGCAAAATAACTCAAATGAAAATTACATTTGAAAATATTAGTAATTAATAATATAACATATCTAGTTTGTTTTAAATTAAAGGAATATTATAAAGGCATATTACGTAAGCGTAAATCAAATTAAGCCTTTTTAGGGACATCAATATTTTTGCATTGTGAAAATTAAGCAGATTTTCTTTCTAAATCTCTTTAGTGGGATGCAAAATAATCTAAATATTTAAAGTTCATAATGCACTTTTTTGTGATATTTTTGTTATATTTTGTATTTTTAGGGAATTTTATGGTACTAGGTAATATTTATGCAGTAGTTATACCCCCCAAATACTAAAAATTACATGAAAATGTCATCATTTTTTAAAGGTTTAAAGACTTTGCAAAGTAAAAAAACAAGTAAAAAAAAAAAGAAAATTAAATCCAAAAAGTTCTAAAAGTTTATTGCAATGAAAAATGCACAAAAATACAATTTAAATATTTTGTGTGAAGTATATATTTTTCAAAAGATGTTTTAAAATCACAGCTATAAATCTGAACAAGTTATGTTCCAAATTTGAGGTTGATATTAAAAAAGGGTTGAATACAACGGCGTTATAAACTCACTGAAGTATGAATATAAATCTGTCAAGAGTTTCGCATTTTGAGGTTTAACCCGAACACTAGAGAAGCTGCTTGACCTCCAGCATGAGTGCTGTTTGATCCTGTGTGTTACACTGTTTTTACCGTGGTATTTTCAGTTATTACACTGTTGTGTTTGTCTGCAGGTGCAAGACGTCTTCGATGAATCTCCATTTTATGTGCCTCCTGATAGTGTCAGTATCATGAACGGGACGAACGAAGGTCTGTCCACAAACTACAAACACAGAACACTACAAATAAACAGAGAAATCTGAAAATAAATAAACATTTTATTCACATTTTCACCCCAAAATCAAAATAAAGGAATATTATAGTATAATTTTATTTAATGCAAAAAGAATGTAAGCCGGTTTAGAAGTATTACAATTTTTGCATTGTGAAAATTAAGCAGATTTTCTCTCTACATCTTATTTGAATGAATTTAATTCAAGATTCAAGATTTTATTTGTCTCGTACACAGTTATAGGATATATAACCAGCAGTGAAATGTAAATATTATTAATAATGTAAGAAATATTTAAATTGTAAAGTATTTACACATCATAGTTTCATATTAATTTACTGTAAATGTAAGCTGATTTAAAAAGTTGTCACTTATGATAATCTAATGAAAAATATGATTTAAAAATTATATTTTTAGGAGTACGAATTTTGACAGTTAAGTACATTTTTTTCACTAAATCTCATTATATTTAATTTAATTATTTGTTTTTTTACTGTTAAATATTTATGCATCATGGTAGTATTTGTTGTATTCAAATTTATACAGAATTAAATATCAAAATATATTGCACTAATTGATAAATATTTTATATAAAATAAAATTTTATGTGCATTGAGATTTTTGCAAGCACAAACAAATTATGTAATTCAAATCTTTTACTGTAATGCAAAAAATCCAGATTCTAGTTAAATGTGAGCATTTAATTTTATTAATTTAATTAATTAAGTAAAATCTACACATAATGGTAGTATTTGTTCTAAAGCAGCAAAACAATTAGTCGCGATTAATCAATTCAAAATAAAAGTTTATGTTTGCATACAATATGTATGTGTACTGTGTATAATGACCATGTATGTTTAAATGCACAAAATGCAAAAAATATGTTAGATTTATATGTAAAATGCTTATATATATATATATATATATAATGTAAATATTTTTTAAATATTTGTGTGCGTTTATATATACTAGGGCTGTCAAATGATTAATCGTGATTAATCACATCCAAAATAAAAGTTTGTTTTTACATAATATATGTGTGAGTACTGAGTATATTAATAATGTATATATAAATACATACACGTACATGTATATATTATTATAATAATAGTTGTCTATATATATTTATATTTAATTCTATATACATATAAACTCTTTATAGTTACATGTAACATTTTGCATCATATATATATATACATGCAAGTGTGTGTATTTTTATATACATAATAAATTTACACAGTACTCACACATATATTATGTAAAAACAAACTTTTGTTTTGGATGTGATTAATCACGATTAATCATTTGACAGCCATAATATATATATATAATAAATACATACAGCACACACACATTTAGTATGTTAACATAAATGTTTATTTTGTATCATTTAATCACAACTAATAATTTATCCTGATTTTTATGCTGATATTACAGTAGTGAGAATGTGATAGGAGAATAATGATAATTACAACCCAGTTGTTTTCTGGCGTATGTTTTGGCGCTGATAAAAACTACAGCACTAGCATAAAAAGTGATCCCGTATGCATGAGTTCATCACGGTGAAGATGATGTGTGGTGAGTGTGCATTAAGAGCTCAGACAGAGCCGTTAGTGACGTCACGTCTGTAGACACACCATTACTGCAGCACACTCATCATCATCATTATTATTATTATTATTATTATGAAACAGACTCACATGAAGCTAAACAGCTCTATATAAACACTGTGCACCTGTGACGGCATTCTGATTGTTATTACAAGTGATTCTTTATTGAAGATTATTGATATTATGCATTGTGTTCAAATGTTTCTCCACAGGGATTCTGGCCTGGGTCACAGTCAACTTCCTGACAGGTCAGACTTTCTCCAGTGACTTTACTAAATAATGCTCAACTTTAGCTCATGAACATGATGTCAGTGTGTTGCTGATGTTCTGTAGAATAATAGATGATTTATGCATTATAAGACATTAATAACTTGTATTGTGAAAGCACAGTGTTGATTTCCATCACGACCGGGATCTTCACGCATTAATGCATCTGCATTAACAAAACACTCGCCGGTTAATATTTCATAAAGTCATGCTCTTGTTTGTGTCCTTCACAAGTGTTCACTTCCAGAACTAACAAATGTACAGATAATGTACTCACCCCCTTGTCATCCAAGATGTTCATGTCTTTCTTTCTTTTAGTCTTTTTTTTTTTTGGAGTAAAACACTTCAGGAGTGTTCTCCATATAGTGGACTTCTATGGTGCCCTGAGCTTCCAAAATGCAGTTTAAATGCAGCTTCAAAGGACTCTAAATGATCCCAGCCGAGGAAGAACGGTCTTATCTAGTGAAACCATTGGTTATTTTCTTAGAAAATTGACAATTTATATACTTTTTAACCTCAAATGCTGGTTCAAGACAGTTAGGGTATGTCTAAAAACTCCCATCTTATTTTCTCCTTCAACTTCAAAATCGTCCTACATCGCTGCAGAAGGACAGAAGTGTTTACAAAGTGAACGTGCAAAGAAGATCAAATGCCTTTTACAAAAAAAAAAAGGTAAAACAGCGATGTAGGATGATTTTG